>NC_057798.1:546421064-546721064 GCF_018294505.1 Triticum aestivum | reverse complement strand
AAAATTCTGTTTTTATCATTTACCTACTCGAGGACGAGCATGAATTAATCTTAGGGATGCTTGATACGTCTCCAACGTATCTATAATTTTTGATTGTTCCATGCTATTATATTACCCATTTTGGATGTTTCTTTACACTTTTATATCATTTCTGGGACTAACCTACTAACCGGAGGCCCAACCCAAATTGCTGTTTTTTTGCCTATTTCAGTGTTTCGAAGAAAAGGAATATCAAACGGAATGAAACCTTCGGGAGCGATCTTTTTGGAACAAACGCAACCCAGGAGACTTGGAGTGGACGTCAAGAAGCAAATGAGGCAGCCACGAGGGTGCCCGGTGCGCCCCAGGGGGGTGGGCGCGCCCCCACCCTCGTGGGCCCCTCGTGGCTCCACCGACCTACTTCTTCCTCCTATATATGTCCATGTACCCCGAAAACATCTAGGAGCACCACGAAAACCTAATTCCACCGCTGCAACCTTCTGTATCCGCGTGATCCCATCTTGGAGCCTTCGCCAGCACTCCGCCGGAGGGGGAATCGACCATGGAGGGCCTCTACATAATATCCAAGGCCTATTTGATGAGTTGTGAGTAGTTTACCACAGACCTTCAGGTCCATATTTATTAGCTAGATGGCTTCTTCTCTCTCTTTGAATCTCAATACAAAGTTCTCCTCGATCTTCTTGGAGATTTATTCGATGTAACTCTTTTTGCGGTGTGTTTGTTTTGATCCGACGAATTGTGGGTTTATGATCAAGTTTATCTATGAGAAATATTTGAATCTCCTCTGAATTCTTTTATGTATGATTGGTTATCTTTGCAAGTCTCTTCGAATTATCATTTTGGTTTGGCCTACTAGATTGATCTTTCTTGCAATGGGAGAGGTGCTTAGCTTTGGGTTCAATCTTGCAGTGTCCTTTCCCAGTGACAGCAGGGGCAATAAGGCACATATTGTATTGTTGCCATCGAGGATAAGAAGATGGGGTTTATATCATATTGCTTGTGTCAGGACCCCGACTCGATGTCACATCGATCTAGCCGGTAACACCTCATATCACTTTGCGGCCTCACGCACGGTATCCCCACGGGTGTCGCCTTACCTTTGCCCGGGACCGTTTGCGCCTTTTGGCTCACGTATATGATAGTGTCGCTAGCATCCATATGATAAGGAGCCCGGGCTGACATGACTAGTCGTAAACCCAAAGTGGCACAGACTTACAGGGACAGGCATCCATGACCCAGCTTCGAACGTGTCGGTCATCAGCAAGTGGGTCCGGGCTGTAGCACTGGGCTAGCAGGACTCCGGTAAACCGGGCTGTAGCGGGCTAACAGGACTCCGGTACTCAAAGCGTGACATTTCCCCGAAGGGACAGACACAGGAACGAAGAAGGACACATGCCGGCCAGCCTAAGTGTTCCAGAGCAGTAGCAAGCTACCATGGCTCAGCGGTAACACTAGGAGACATTTCCCGGTAAGAGAGGCTACTAAAGATAAACAACTAGATAGTCAGATCCCACACATACCAAGCATTTCAAGCATACACACAATATGCTAGATATGTGCAAATACAACGAGGCATCACAACATGACTCTATGACACAAGTACTTTATTTAAGGCTCAGGGAGCCATACATAACATACACAAAGGTACGGGTCTCACGACCCAACATACAAGTCATACAGTCATACAAGCCAGCAGCGGAAGTAACTTGTCTGAGTACAGACAACTAGTAAAATAAAAGAGGCTTGGAAAGCCTAGCTATACTACGTGGTCCATCACAAGCTCAGGGTCACCACCTGGGTC
Organism: Triticum aestivum; assembly: GCF_018294505.1. Classification (NCBI taxonomy): domain Eukaryota; kingdom Viridiplantae; phylum Streptophyta; class Magnoliopsida; order Poales; family Poaceae; genus Triticum; species Triticum aestivum. The sequence goes on along the minus strand of NC_057798.1, from coordinate 546,719,263 downwards.
TTTAGCCTACTCGTTGATGTCAACGTCTACATAGAACCCATCAGAAGGGGTTGCAGCGTCTTCTGTAAAAATGTAGATTATAGCAACATGAGTACAAAGGTACTCAGCAAGACTTACATCAGATCCTACATACATGCATAGTATCAAGAGGGGTTGGTGGAGTTATTGCAGCAAGCCAGCTTTGACTCTTGGCTAGACTATCCTACGATACTCCAACTTGAAATGGTTTTGCGCACACGAGTCCACTACGCACCACTTCAATACACTACCGAGGATCCACCTCCGTCTTCCTACGGAAGAGCCATCCTCGGCACTCACACTGATCTTGAGGCTTTTAACAGTTTCCATTTACTTGTCTATGAACTGTATAGGCAACCAAGTAGTCCTTTACCGCGGACGCGGCTATTCGAATAGATCATGTTAACCCTGCAGGGGTGTACTTCTTCATACACGCTCTCACCACTTATCGTCGCTTACACGACATGTACTCGGCAACCTTCAAGCGGAAGCCCAACGTGGGTGTCGGCCACGACCTACCTAATCACCTAAGCCTCCAGTCCAGGTTTATCGCCTATCCAGGTTCCATCCGCAGGGAGTCCGGCCGAGGTTTCCCATACGGCCCCGAACGATGTGAACAGGGTTCCCGAGATACCTAACGGGTATTCAGTACACCCGGCCACGTACCTACCGCATCACAGCCCACCCCTACGGTCAGCGCTGTCCACGGCCTCCAGTAGGCTACAAACACCAGAAACTACTTGCAACTCCTGGACGGAGAACTAGGGTGAATAAGAAGCCGAGAGGGTCCATTGGTTTCGGGCCCAATGCATGGTAGTAGCTGATTCTTAAATCACACATACAGATCTCAGTGCTTAAGGTCGGTTTCAATGAAACAACCCACCATGTACTCCTACATGGCCTCTCATCGATACCTTTACCAAATCGTGTTCACCACACCACTCTCATTACCGACATAATCATTTCACTCTAGCCCATCACCCAGATGAACCAGACCTGACACGACTCTAAGCATAGCAGGCATAGCAAGGTAGGAACAACACATACATAGGGCTCAATCAACTCCTACACATGCTAGTGGGTTTCATCTAGTTACTGTGGCAATGACAGGTCATGCAGAGGAAATGGGTTCAACTACCGTAGCACACAGCAGTTTGAATCGCGTTGTCTTAATGCAGTAAGAGAGAGCAGGAGCGAGAACATGGGATTGTATCGATATGATCAAATGGTTGGTTGCTTGCCTGATGGTTCGATGCACTGATACGGTTCTTCGTTAGGGTAATCACGGTACTCCTCGGGGGCAGAACCTGTCGCAAAGGACATCGATACACAAGCATCACCAAACAATGTGCAACAATATGATGCATGCATGAAACATGGCAATATGAGTGTGTTGGGCTAATGCAACTAAAACCAGAAGGGTTTGAACAAATTTGAATCAAAGATTCAAATTTCAAACTCCAAACATGGCCTTTTAAAGTGCTTTTCCTTGTTCTGCTTAAAACATCAATTTAACTTGTTTGATCATGCATGAAAATAGTACAGATGGATAGATTGGATTTTTCTGATCATTTTTCATATATAATTTGTCCAATTGGAGTTACAGAATAAAAGTTATGAATTTTTGAAGTTTAAATACTATTCTGGAATTTCCTGATTAAATTTAAATCCAGAAAATCAATTACTGCGTCAGCCTGACGTCAGTGTGACGTCAGCAGGTCAACGGAACAGGTCTGGGTCAAACCTGACAGTGGGTCCCGCATGTCAGGGTGATTATTTTAATTAAAGTTTAATTAAAACTAAACCTGTTTAATTAACAGGGCTGGGCCCCACCTGTCATTGACTCAGGGGAGTCAACCAGGGCCCACCCGGGGTCAAAGTCAAAGTCGGCTGCCGGCGTTTAGCCGCCGGCGAGCCCGACGCGGCGGCGGGAGTGGTTTTGGCCATTTCGGCCACCAAATGGACCGCGGAGACCACCGGAGTGGAGCTGAGGACAAACCGCAGCTCTTGGCGGAGTCCGTTGGGGTCGGGGTGGCCGGAGTCGACGGCGGCGAGCTCGGCTGCGGCCGCCGGGGTTCGGTCGTGCACGGGAACGGGGTTGGAGCTCGAAGTCGAGCGAAGCGAGGCGCTAGGGATGCTCTACGGGGTCTTGCGAACTCGTTGGACTCGCCGGGGTGACCAAATGGTCACCGGAGCTGCGTTGACGGCGAGCTCGGCGACGGCGGAGGTTCGGCCGTGGTGGGGAGGAGGCTACGGTGGGGGAACGAGGGGGGGGAGAGGGGGAAACGGTGGCGTAGCTCACCGCGGTTGCAGTGGGCGTCGAAGCGGGCTCGGGGACGCGCTGGAGGCGACGAATTCAACGGCGACGATAGTCGGAGCCCGAAGAGGGGAACGGCGACGTGGCGGCGATGCAGGGCTTCCGGGGAGCTGTGGAGCGGTGGGGAGGAAGAGGGGGTCGTGGCGGAGCTTCTGAGCTAGTCGGGGGAGCGAGGGGTGGCCGGAGACGGCTGCTGTGGCGAACGGCAGCGACGGTGGTGTTCGGCCGTGTGAGAGAGAGCGAGGGAGAGGAGAGGAGAGCCGGGGGAGAGTGAGAGAGAGCAGGGGGAGAGGCGTGGCGTCGTCCAGGGCATCGAGCGAGGAGGGGAGGGCAGGCAAGCAGGCGAGCAGGTGGCGTGGCGCGGTGGCGCACGCGCGCGCCGGCCACACTCCCCTCCCTCTGTCGGGACGAAGACGACAGAGGAGGGAGGTGGGCTGGGCCGGCTGCTGGCTGGGCCAGCCAGTTGGCTGGGCCGCACAGTGGAGGAGCCCAGGTAAGCTCCTCCTGTTATATATTTTTCTGTTTTTAATTTCTGACATTTGTTTTGATTTAAATAATATATTAAATCATTTATTTAACTTATGCCAATTTTTGCAGGAGCTATTTATATTATTCCAGAGCTCTTTTATAATTGGCATAGTATTTGGGCATATATTAATATATATAATTAATATATTTCCAATGCAAATATTTATGCATTAATTCCAAATGCCCAAAATAAATGTCCATGAGCCACTAAAAATATTGGTTTGATTTTTATCTCTGTCCAATATTTTCAGAGAGCAACAGAAGCATTTTCTTGGACCCTTTTGGAGAAATTTTTATTTGGGTCATTTTCAAAATGGTTCTGAGGGTTTCACAGATCCCCATTTCAAGTTTCTGATGAAAGAGTAAACATGATGCAACACTCTAATGCATGACTAGCTAGGGTGTGACAACTCACCCCCACTCAAAAGAATCTCGTCCCGAGATTTGGGTTCCTCCGGGAAGAAGGCGGGATACTCGAGTCGAAGACGATCCTCCCTTTCCCAAGTTGCTTCATCCTCAGAATGGTGCGACCATTGAACCTTGAGAAACTTGATATTATGACGTCGCGTGGTACGTTCGGCTTGATCGAGGATACGAATGGGGTACTCTCGATATGTAAGATCATCTTGGAGATCAAGCGTTTCGTGGTCCACTTCACGGATAGGATCCGAGAAGCAACGCCTGAGTTGAGAAACGTGGAAGACATCGTGAACTCTGGAGAGGTGCGGAGGTAGTTCCAACTGGTAGGCAACTTCTCCTCGTTTGGCAAGAATGCGAAAAGGTCCAATGTAACGAGGAGCCAATTTGCCTTTGATACCGAAACGATGGGTTCCCTTCAGAGGGGTGACCCGAAGATAAGCCTTCTCGTCAACCTCGAAAGTCATAGCCTTATGTTTTCGGTCATATTGACTCTTTTGACGGGATTGGGCTGTTTTCAACTTTTCACGAACGATACGAACTTGTTCTTCTGCTTCCTGAATCATGTCCGGGCCAAAGAATTGTCTTTCCCCGGTCTCTGACCAGTTAAGGGGTGTTCGACATCGTCGTCCATAGAGAACTTCAAAAGGGGCTTTACCCAAGCTAGATTGATAGCTGTTGTTGTAAGCGAATTCGGCAAATGGAAGGCACTTCTCCCAGTCCATTCCGAAAGAGATAACGGAGGCTCGAAGCATGTCTTCTAGAATTTGGTTGACGCGTTCCACTTGACCACTCGACTGAGGGTGGAAAGCGGTGCTAAAGGAGAGACGAGTTCCCATAGCATTTTGGAAACTTTCCCAAAATCGAGAGGTGAAAAGACTTCCTCGATCCGAGTTAATTTCCAAAGGAACACCATGGAGAGACACTATTCGGGAGATGTACAAATCTGCCAACTGACTAGCGGTTATACTCTCACGAACAGGTAAGAAATGGGCTACTTTGGAAAGACGATCGACCACGACGAAAATAGCATTATTCCCTCTCTTGGTCCTGGGAAAACCGGTAATGAAATCCATACCAATTTTATCCCATTTCCATTCAGGAATAGCTAAGGGTTGAAGGGTGCCAGCAGGCCGTTGATGCTCTGCTTTTACACGACGACAGACGTCGCAATTTGCAATATACTGAGCAATTTCTCTCTTCATCCTAGTCCACCAGAACCTCTGGCGTAGGTCCTGATACATTTTAGTACTACCGGGATGAATGGTGAGAGGAGATTCATGAGCCTCCTTAAGGATTAATCGCCTTAGGTTGCGCACTTTGGGAACCACTAGTCGATTCCCGAAGTATACGACTCCTTGATCATTAATGGAGAAACAATTCGCAATTCCTTTTGAATGTTCCTCTTGATACGGGAGATTCCCGGATCTACCTTCTGTGCTTTGATAATTTGATCCGTAAGGGTAGGTTTTGCCACCAAGGTGGAAAGAAAACCTTGAGGTACAATGTGAAGGTTAAGTTTCCGAAATTCCTCATGGAGAAGCGGTTGACTTTGTTGTAACATCAGGTTGTTACAATAAGATTTACGACTTAGCGCATCAGCCATGACGTTGGCTTTCCCTGGGGTGTAGGTTATTCCTAAGTCGAAGTCTGTGATCAATTCAACCCAACGTCTCTGCCTGAGATTCAAATCCGGTTGGGTGAAAATGTACTTCAGACTTTGGTGATCAGTGAATATTTCGCAACGATTACCAAGGAGGTAATGTCGCCAGGTCTTAAGTGCATAGACTACGGCTGCAAGCTCTAGATCATGAGTAGGATAATTCTCCTCATGTGGGTGCAATTGCCGTGAAGCGTAAGCAATTACGTGTCGATCTTGCATAAGAATGCAACCTAGTCCTTGTCGCGAGGCGTCGCAGTAGATAACAAAGTCCTTGGAGAAGTCTGGCGGTACCAGTACGGGAGCAGAGGTCAGGCGTCTTTTCAGTTCCTGAAAGCTGTGCTCACATTGTGGAGTCCATTCGAACTTCTTATCTTTCTTGAGGAGTTCGGTTAGAGGTTTAGCAACTTTGGAGAAGTTCTCGACAAAGCGACGGCAATAGCTCGCTAAGCCTAGAAAACTCCGAACTTGCTTGACCGATTCAGGTGGAGTCCAATTAAGGACGGCTTGAACTCGCTCAGGGTTAACAGCAATACCTTTACCAGATATTACATGACCCAGATAGGTCACTTCTGACAACCAGAATTCACATTTAGAGAATTTGGCATAAAGGCGATGCTCTCGAAGTTTCTTCAACACTAGCCTTAAATGTTCGGCATGTTCTTCCTCGTTCTTGGAGTAGATGAGTATATCATCGAGATAAACTACGACGAATTTATCCAAATACTCCATGAAGATTGAGTTCATTAACCGAGAAAAGGTGGCTGGAGCGTTGGTTAAACCGAAGGACATGACGGTGTACTCGTATTGGCCATAACGAGTAACAAAGGCCGTTTTAGGAATGTCCCCGTTTCTGATTTTGATTTGATGGTAGCCCAACCTCAAATCCATCTTGGAGAAGACTGAGGATCCAGCGAGCTGATCATACAGGTCGTTGATCCTGGGAAGCGGGTATTTGTTCTTGATTGTGACCAAGTTGACAGGTCGGTAATCTACAACCATCCGGTCCGTACCATCCTTCTTCTTGACGAATAGGACGGGGCAAGCCCACGGAGATGAGCTAGGTCGGATGAAACCCTTTTTCAAGGATTCATCGAGTTGTTTCTTAAGCTCAGCTAGTTCTAGGGGTGCCATCTTATAGGGTCTTCTAGCAATCGGAACGGTTCCTGGAATGAGGTCTATTACGAACTCAACATCCCTGTCAGGTGGAACACCTGGCAATTCCTCTGGAAAGACATCCGGGAAGTCACGGACTACCGGAACGTCCTCAAGGTCTGGCAAAGGGCTGGCGTTAAGAGAATATAATTGTCGCTTGGCTATTCGGGTCAAGACATTGACTATCTTCCCCGAAGGATGGGTGAGTTGAACAGTCCTAGAGAAGCAATCAATTTGGGCATGATGAGCTGACATCCAGTCCATACCCAGAATGATATTAATATCTGAAGATTTAAGGGCTATCAAAGACGCAAGGAAAACAAGTCTGTCGACTTGGATCTCATTTCCATAACTTACCCTAGAGGTCTGCCATCTAGATCTAGGGGTAGAGATTTCCATAGTGGATGGCAAGTCACAGAATGCAACGTTATGCAAACGAGCATAATTTTCAGATATAAAAGAATGAGAGGCTCCTGTATCGAAAAGAACAGATGCCGGGTGACAATTAACAAGAAGCGTACCGAGAACGACGTTGGGATCCTCTTGAGCTTCTTCGGCAGAGATACAGTTGACATGGCCACGTGAAGCGGTGACCGGCTTGGCGTGGAATATTTTCCCTGTCGGCTTGCCACGGCCAACAGCTTTAGCAGATTGATTGGGGTTGGTCTGGGGGCACTCACGCATATAGTGACCAGATTCCCCACACTTTAAACAAGTCACGGAACTGGTACGTGGAGGAGCATTGTTGGTTGGACCTCCATAGGGCTTGGCTGGAGCAGACTGTTGAACGGGGCGAGGCGCCTGGAAAGATGGCCTCGGTGTGAATCTGGGTGGCAGGGCGGTGTTGGGCACCCACACGCGGCGCTTCTGAGGACCAGCACCGGATGAGGAACCCATGTCACGTCCATGCTTGCGTGTTGCGTCATAGTCAGTCTGACCAGTTTCAGCACTGATGGCTTTGTTGACAAGTTTCGAAAAAGATGTGCACTCATGCAGACGGAGGTCGCGGCGAAGCTCAGGACTAAGGCCCTTACGGAACCTTGCTTGCTTCTTGGCGTCAGTAGACACTTCCTCAGTTGCATATCGGGCGAGCTTACCAAACTCCCTGCTATAGGCATCCACAGAAAGTCGGCCTTGGGTGAAATTGCAAAATTCTTCACGCTTACGGTCCATGAGACCCTCCGGAATGTGATGTTCACGGAAAGCCTCGCTGAACTCAGCCCAAGTGGTGACATGGCCCGCTGGGCGCATAGCTCCATAATTCTCCCACCATAGACTGGCGGGGCCTTCAAGATGATATGCAGCAAAGGTGACCTTGTCAGCCTCCGCTACCAGCGCGGAACGCAGTTTGTGAGAGATACTGCGAAGCCAGTCATCAGCGTCGAGAGGCTCGGCGGAGTGGTGGAACGTGGGTGGATGCAATTTGATAAAATCACTGAGTGACACCACGTTAGCCCTCTGATGGTGTGCTGTATTCTGTTCAATACGCTCCAACAAACGGTTGGTCTCCCGCTTGTTTCTCTCAGCTTCCATCATAACCTCGGCTAGTGAAGGGGGATGAGGCAGATTTGCATCCCTGGCTTCACTGCCTTCGGCCTGCTCTTGGGAAGCAGGGTTAGCGCGCGTGTTGACCATCCTAGGAAACCAAGACAATGTTTTAGTCAGGATGATAAAATTCCGACATAGGATACATAATGTAAGGAATAAGTCGGAATGCAAGATGATCATCCGTATGACATGGTAGATACAGAAACTGCTTCTTTTATTCCATCGTCATACACACCATACAGGGTTTAGTACAAGACCAAACAACGTACTATTATGGTGAAAAGAGGATTACATCTCATCGGAGGCATTCCAAGCTCCTATACATTATTTTTCTACATCTCCGGAAAGAGTACAAACTAGGTCATATCCCACGAGTCACGCGGGACGATAGACGACACAGCTAGTGCGAACTAGTGATACTACTACTAACTCAGACCGATCCGTAGTAGTCCTCGTAGAAGTCACCTCCATAGCCTGGAAGTTCAACATGATCATCCGGAAACAGACGGTCTCGCGGAGCTTGTGGACCATAGGGGCTAGGATGAGGCCTTGGACCAGCAAACGGTGGCCTGCGGGGACCGCGAGGTGGGGTGATGCCTCCTACATCACGCCAAACCATCACGTCCGGTAGAGCAGATCTCACAGGATAGAGATCGCGCATATCCGAATATCCAGCTTGCACCGCCGGTGCGAACCGAGTCAAAGTGGCCCAGTGGTCAGCACGGGTATTGAAGAGCTCTAACCTTAAGGCCCGATTTTCACGGTCCTTATCCTCGAGCATCTCAGCAGTGGTGCGAGTCCGTGAATCCTCCTGAGTGGGGTCAGCATAGATAGCCTGGAGATACCCTTGTGCTCCCGGAAGTGATCCTGGCATATACCGGAAATCAGAGTCCCGAAATAAACCAGATCTGACTCGCATAATGGTCATCATAGAGTAGGCGGCGTCCTGCACAGCCATCTCAATAGTAACCCCGAGTCCGTAGGAACAGTGAAGAGGCTCGGTGGATCCAGGATAAGATGGAAATATCCTGACAGTGCAGAGATACTGGCTTTGATTGAAGTCCCGGAATTGCTCTTCGACCGTGTACTCAGGATACCAGCGGTATCCAGCCTCAGTCATTACCCTGACCAACTTAGCAGTATGGCCGGGTACATCTAGGCATCGAGTCAGGCGAACCACTTGATTGAGGTTGCGAGTGGCCATCTGAAAGCACATTCATAATGCAAAGGCATTAGAACTTCTAGCAAAATTTCGACAGCATAACAGCTGTAAATGCTCAAAAAGGATATTGAGACATTTGACAAAGGATTTCGTACATACTCAACATCATCATATCAAAGTTCTGAAACCATTCTAACAACATAATGTGGTAGTAGAACTGGACTAGGCTTGTAACCATCAAACTTATAAGGTACTACTGATTAGTAACACGTGATCCTGATAGAGAGAATAGATCCTAATTCCTTATCCCCCGGTGGAAGAATGGACTGACTCAGATCAGAATGTCACAAGATAGAGGAGTAAAAAGAGCCTTACGTTCCAACCCACAAACAATTCCCCTACATATAACTAAAGAATTTCTAGACTCAACATCGACCAGTTTGGCTTGGAGAACCTACAGGCAGTCCGGCTCTGATACCAACGCTGTCAGGACCCCGACTCGATGTCACATCGATCTAGCCGGTAACACCTCATATCACTTTGCGGCCTCACGCATGGTATCCCCACGGGTGTCGCCTTACCTTTGCCCGGGACCGTTTGCGCCTTTTGGCTCACGTATATGATAGTGTCGCTAGCATCCATATGATAAGGAGCCCGGGCTAACATGACTAGTCGTAAACCCAAAGTGGCACAGACTTATAGGGACAGGCATCCATGACCCAGCTTCGAACGTGTCGGTCATCAGCAAGTGGGTCCGGGCTGTAGCACTAGGCTAGCAGGACTCCGGTAAACTGGGCTGTAGCGGGCTAACAGGACTCCGGTACTCAAAGCGTGACATTTCCCCGAAGGGACAGACACAGGAACGAAGAAGCACACATGCCGGCCAGCCTAAGTGTTCCAGAGCAGTAGCAAGCTACCATGGCTCAGCGGTAACACTAGGAGACATTTCCCGGTAAGAGAGGCTACTAAAGATAAACAACTAGATAGTCAGATCCCACACATACCAAGCATTTCAATCATACACACAATATGCTCGATATGTGCAAATACAACGAAGCATCACAACATGACTCTATGACACAAGTACTTTATTTAAGGCTCAGGGAGCCATACATAACATACACAAAGGTACGGGTCTCACGACCCAACATACAAGTCATACAGTCATACAAGCCAGCAGCGGAAGTAACTTGTCTGAGTATAGACAACTAGTAAAATAAAAGAGGCTTGGAAAGCCTAGCTATACTATGTGGTCCATCACAAGCTCAGGGTCACCACCTGGGTCTTTAGCCTACTCGTTGATGTCAACGTCTACATAGAATCCATCAGAAGGGGTTGCAGCGTCTTCTGTAAAAATGTAGATTATAGCAACATGAGTACAAAGGTACTCAGCAAGACTTACATCAGATCCTACATACATGCATAGTATCAAGAGGGGTTGGTGGAGTTATTGCAGCAAGCCAGCTTTGACTCTTGGCTAGACTATCCTACGATACTCCAACTTGAAATGGTTTTGCGCACACGAGTCCACTACACACCACTTCAATACACTACCGAGGATCCACCTCCGTCTTCCTACGGAAGAGCCATCCTCGGCACTCACACTGATCTTGAGGCTTTTAACAGTTTCCATTTACTTGTCTATGAACTGTATAGGCAACCAAGTAGTCCTTTACCGCGGACGCGGCTATTCGAATAGATCATGTTAACCCTGCAGGGGTGTACTTCTTCATACACGCTCTCACCACTTATCGTCGCTTACACGACATGTACTCGGCAACCTTCAAGCGGAAGCCCAACGTGGGTGTCGGCCACGACCTACCTAATCACCTAAGCCTCCAGTCCAGGTTTATCGCCTATCCAGGTTCCATCCGCAGGGAGTCCGGCCGAGGTTTCCCATACGGCCCCGAACGATGTGAACAGGGTTCCCGAGATACCTAACGGGTATTCAGTACACCCGGCCACGTACCTACCGCATCACAGCCCACCCCTACGGTCAGCGCTGTCCACGGCCTCCAGTAGGCTACAAACACCAGAAACTACTTGCAAGCTCTGATACCACGCTGTCAGGACCCCGACTCGATGTCACATCGATCTAGCCGGTAACACCTCATATCACTTTGCGGCCTCACGCACGGTATCCCCACGGGTGTCGCCTTACATTTGCCCGGGACCGTTTGCGCCTTTTGGCTCACGTATATGATAGTGTCGCTAGCATCCATATGATAAGGAGCCCGGGCTGACATGACTAGTCGTAAACCCAAAGTGGCACAGACTTACAGGGACAGGCATCCATGACCCAGCTTCGAACGTGTCGGTCATCAGCAAGTGGGTCCGGGCTGTAGCACTAGGCTAGCAGGACTCTGGTAAACCGGGCTGTAGCGGGCTAACAGGACTCCGGTACTCAAAGCGTGACATTTCCCCGAAGGGACAGACACATGAACGAAGAAGGACACATGCCGGCCAGCCTAAGTGTTCCAGAGCAGTAGCAAGCTACCATGGCTCAGCGGTAACACTAGGAGACATTTCCCGGTAAGAGAGGCTACTAAAGATAAACAACTAGATAGTCAGATCCCACACATACCAAGCATTTCAATCATACACACAATATGCTCGATATGTGCAAATACAACGAAGCATCACAACATGACTCTATGACACAAGTACTTTATTTAAGGCTCAGGGAGCCATACATAACATACACAAAGGTACGGGTCTCACGACCCAACATACAAGTCATACAGTCATACAAGCCAGCAGCGGAAGTAACTTGTCTGAGTACAGACAACTAGTAAAATAAAAGAGGCTTGGAAAGCCTAGCTATACTACGTGGTCCATCACAAGCTCAGGGTCACCACCTGGGTCTTTAGCCTACTCGTTGATGTCAACGTCTACATAGAACCCATCAGAAGGGGTTGCAGTGTCTTCTGTAAAAATGTAGATTATAGCAACATGAGTACAAAGGTACTCAGCAAGACTTACATCAGATCCTACATACATTCATAGTATCAAGAGGGGTTGGTGGAGTTATTGCAGCAAGCCAGCTTTGACTCTTGGCTAGACTATCCTACGATACTCCAACTTGAAATGGTTTTGCGCACACGAGTCCACTACGCACGACTTCAATACACTACCGAGGATCCACCTCCGTCTTCCTACGGAAGAGCCATCCTCGGCACTCACACTTATCTTGAGGCTTTTAACAGTTTCCATTTACTTGTCTATGAACTGTATAGGCAACCAAGTAGTCCTTTACCGCGGACGCGGCTATTCGAATAGATCATGTTAACCCTGCAGGGGTGTACTTCTTCATACACGCTCTCACCACTTATCGTCGCTTACACGACATGTACTCGGCAACCTTCAAGCGGAAGCCCAACGTGGGTGTCGGCCACGACCTACCTAATCACCTAAGCCTCCAGTCCAGGTTTATCGCCTATCCAGGTTCCATCCGCAGGGAGTCCGGCCGAGGTTTCCCATACGGCCCCGAACGATGTGAACAGGGTTCCCGAGATACCTAACGGGTATTCGGTACACCCGGCCACGTACCTACCGCATCACAGCCCACCCCTACGGTCAGCGCTGTCCACGGCCTCCAGTAGACTACAAACACCAGAAACTACTTGCAACTCCTGGACAGAGAGCTAGGGTGAATAAGAAGTCGAGCGGGGTCATATTTCAGGGCCCAATGCATGGTAGTAGCTGTATCTTAAATCACACATACAGATCTCAGTGCTTAAGGTCGGCTTCAATGAAACAACCCACCATGTACTCCTACATGGCCTCTCATTGATACCTTTACCAAATCGTGTTCACCACACCACTCTCATTACCGACATAATCATTTCACTCTAGCCCATCACCCAGATGAACCAGACCTGACACAACTCTAAGCATAGCAGGCATAGCAAGGTAGGAACAACACATACATATGGCTCAATCAACTCCTACACATGCTAGTGGGTTTCATCTAGTTACTGTGGCAATGACAGGTCATGCAGAGGAAATGGGTTCAACTACCGTAACACACAGCAGTTTGAATCGCGTTGTCTTAATGCAGTAAAAGAGAGCAGGAGCGAGAACATGGGATTGTATCGATATGATCAGATGGTTGGTTGCTTGCCTGATGGTTCGTTGCACGGATACGGTTCTTCGTTAGGGTAATCACGGTACTCCTCGGGGACAGATCCTGTCGCAAAGGACATCGATACACAAACATCACCAAACAATATGCAACAATATGATGCATGCATGAAACATGGCAATATGAGTGTGTTGGGCTAATGCAACTAAAACCAGAAGGGTTTGAACAAATTTGAATCAAGGATTCAAATTTCAAATTCAAATATGGCCTTTTAAAGTGCCTTTTCTTGTTCTGATTAAAACATCAACTTAACTTGTTTGATCATGCATGGAAATGGTACAGATGGATAGATTGGATTTTTCTGATCATTTTTCATATATAATTTGTCCAATTTGGAGTTACAGAATAAAAGTTATGAATTTTTGAAGTTTAATTAATATTCTGGAATTTCCTGATTTAATTCAACGCTGTCAGGACCCCGACTCGATGTCACATCGATCTAGCCGGTAACACTTCATATCACTTTGCGGCCTCACGCACGGTATTCCCACGGGTGTCGCCTTACCTTTGCCCGGGACCGTTTGCGCCTTTTGGCTCACGTATATGATAGTGTCGCTAGCATCCATATGATAAAGAGCCCAGGCTGACATGACTAGTTGTAAACCCAAAGTGGCACAGACTTACAGGGACAGGCATCCATGACCCAGCTTCGAACGTGTCGGTCATCAGCAAGTGGGTCCGGGCTGTAGCACTGGGCTAGCAGGACTCCGGTAAACCGGGCTGTAGCGGGCTAACAGGACTCCGGTACTCAAAGCGTGACATTTCCCCGAAGGGACAGACACAGGAACGAAGAAGGACACATGCCGGCCAGCCTAAGTGTTCCAGAGCAGTAGCAAGCTACCATGGCTCAGTGAAACACTAGGAGACATTTCCCGGTAAGAGAGGCTACTAAAGATAAACAACTAGATGGTCAGATCCCACACATACCAAGCATTTCAATAACATACACACAATATGCTCGATATGTGCAAATACAACATGGCATCACAACATGACTCTACGACTCAAGTACTTTATTCATTAGGCTCCGAGGAGCGAGATATTACAAACATGGGTCTCATGACCCAACACTCAGAGCATACAAGTCAAAGCACAAGCGGAAGCTATCATGTCTGAGTACAGACATCTATAAATGAAAAAGGCTGAGAAGCCTGACTATCTATCAGATCCTGCCGGGGCACAAGATCGTAGCTGAGGTATCAAGCTAAACGTCGAAGTCCACGTGAAACTACTAGCGAGACCGAAGTCTCTCTGCAAAAACATAAAATAGGCAAACGTGAGTACAAATGTACCCAGCAAGACTTACATCAGACCTATCTACATATGCATCATTATCAACAAAGGGGTGGTGGGGTTTAACTGCAGCAAGCCAGCTTTGACTCGGTGGCTATCCTGAACTACGACTGCGAGTAACTTTTTGAGGTGGCGCACACGAGTCCACATATTCACCATATCAATACACCACTATGGATCCGCTCACGTCTCCCTACGAGAACGCCATCCATAGCACTCACGCTTATCTTGCGTATTTTAGAGTATCCACTTTCACTTGTCTATGAACTGATATAAGCAACCCAGAAGTCCTTTTCCGCGGACACGGCTATTCGAATAGATCATATTAACCCTGCAGGGGTGTACTTCTTCACACACGCTCTCACCACTTACCGCCGTTTACACGACATGTACTCGGCAACCTTCAAGCGGAAGCCCAACGTGGGTGTCGGCCACGACCTACCTAATCACCTAAGCCTCCAGTCCAGGTTTATCGCCTATTCAGGTTCCATCCGCAGGGAGTCCGGCCGAGGTTTCCCATACGGCCCCGAACGATGTGAACAGGGTTCCCGAGATACCTAACGGGTATTCGGTACACCCGGCCACATACCTACCGCATCACAGCCCACCCCTACGGTCAGCGCTGTCCACGGCCTCCAGTAGGCTACAAACACCAGAAACTACTTGCAACTCCTGGACGGAGAACTAGGGTGAATAAGAAGCCGAGAGGGTCCATTGGTTTCGGGCCCAATGCATGGTAGTAGCTGATTCTTAAATCACACATACAGATCTCAGTGCTTAAGGTCGGTTTCAATGAAACAACCCACCATGTACTCCTACATGGCCTCTCATCGATACCTTTACCAAATCGTGTTCACCACACCACTCTCATTACCGACATAATCATTTCACTCTAGCCCATCACCCAGATGAACCAGACCTGACACGACTCTAAGCATAGCAGGCATAGCAAGGTAGGAACAACACATACATAGGGCTCAATCAACTCCTACACATGCTAGTGGGTTTCATCTAGTTACTGTGGCAATGACAGGTCATGTAGAGGAAATGGGTTCAACTACCGTAGCACACAGCAGTTTGAATCGCGTTGTCTTAATGCAGTAAGAGAGAGCAGGAGCGAGAACATGGGATTGTATCGATATGATCAAATGGTTGGTTGCTTGCCTGATGGTTCGATGCACTGATACGGTTCTTCGTTAGGGTAATCACGGTACTCCTCGGGGGCAGAACCTGTCGCAAAGGACATCGATACACAAGCATCACCAAACAATGTGCAACAATATGATGCATGCATGAAACATGGCAATATGAGTGTGTTGGGCTAATGCAACTAAAACCAGAAGGGTTTGAACAAATTTGAATCAAAGATTCAAATTTCAAACTCCAAACATGGCCTTTTAAAGTGCTTTTCCTTGTTCTGCTTAAAACATCAATTTAACTTGTTTGATCATGCATGAAAATAGTACAGATGGATAGATTGGATTTTTCTGATCATTTTTCATATATAATTTGTCCAAATTGGAGTTACAGAATAAAAGTTATGAATTTTTGAAGTTTAAATAATATTCTGGAATTTCCTGATTTAATTTAAATCCAGAAAATCAATTACTGCGTCAGCCTGACGTCAGTGTGACGTCAGCAGGTCAACGGAACAGGTCTGGGTCAAACCTGACAGTGGGTCCCGCATGTCAGGGTGATTATTTTAATTAAAGTTTAATTAAAACTAAACCTGTTTAATTAACAGGGCTGGGCCCCACCTGTCATTGACTCAGGGGAGTCAACCAGGGCCCACCCGGGGTCAAAGTCAAAGTCGGCTGCCGGCGTTTAGCCGCCGGCGAGCCCGACGCGGCGGCGGGAGTGGTTTTGGCCATTTCGGCCACCAAATGGTCCGCGGAGACCACCGGAGTGGAGCTGAGGACAAACCGCAGCTCTTGGCGGAGTCCATTGGGGTCGGGGTGGCCGGAGTCGACGGCGGCGAGCTCGGCTGCGGCCGCCGGGGTTCGGTCGTGCACGGGAACGGGGTTGGAGCTCGAAGTCGAGCGAAGCGAGGCGCTAGGGATGCTCTACGGGGTCTTGCGAACTCGTTGGACTCGCCGGGGTGACCAAATGGTCACCGGAGCTGCGTTGACGGCGAGCTCGGCGACGGCGGAGGTTCGGCCGTGGTGGGGAGGAGGCTACGGTGGGGGAACGAGGGGGAGGAGAGGGGGAAACGGTGGCGTAGCTCACCGCGGTTGCAGTGGGCGTCGAAGCGGGCTCGGGGACGCGCTGGAGGCGACGAATTCAACGGCGACGATAGTCGGAGCCCGAAGAGGGGAACGGCGACGTGGCGGCGATGCAGGGCTTCCGGGGAGCTGTGGAGCGGTGGGGAGGAAGAGGGGGTCGTGGCGGAGCTTCTGAGCTAGTCGGGGGAGCGAGGGGTGGCCGGAGACGGCTGCTGTGGCGAACGGCGGCGACGGTGGTGTTCGGCCGTGTGAGAGAGAGAGCGAGGGAGAGGAGAGGAGAGCCGGGGGAGAGTGAGAGAGAGCAGGGGGAGAGGCGTGGCGTCGTCCAGGGCATCGAGCGAGGAGGGGAGGGCAGGCAAGCAGGCGAGCAGGTGGCGTGGCGCGGTGGCGCGCGCGCGCGCCGGCCACACTCCCCTCCCTCTGTCGGGACGAAGACGACAGAGGAGGGAGGTGGGCTGGGCCGGCTGCTGGCTGGGCCAGCCAGCTGGCTGGGCCGCACAGTGGAGGAGCCCAGGTAAGCTCCTCCTGTTATATATTTTTCTGTTTTTAATTTCTGACATTTGTTTTGATTTAAATAATATATTAAATCATTTATTTAACTTATGCCAATTTTTGCAGGAGCTATTTATATTATTCCAGAGCTCTTTTATAATTGGCATAGTATTTGGGCATATATTAATATATATAATTAATATATTTCCAATGCAAATATTTATGCATTAATTCCAAATGCCCAAAATAAATGTCCATGAGCCACTAAAAATATTGGTTTGATTTTTATCTCTGTCCAATATTTTCAGAGAGCAACAGAAGCATTTTCTTGGACCCTTTTGGAGAAATTTTTATTTGGGTCATTTTCAAAATGGTTCTGAGGGTTTCACAGATCCCCATTTCAAGTTTCTGATGAAAGAGTAAACATGATGCAACACTCTAATGCATGACTAGCTAGGGTGTGACAGCTTGAGTTTATCCCTCTACATCATGTCATCTTTCTTAATGCGTTACTCTGTTCTTATGAACTTAATACTCTAGATGCAGGCAGGAGTAGGTTGATGTGTGGAGTAATAGTAGTAGATGCAGAATCGTTTCGATCTACTTGTTGCGGATGTGATGCCTATATACATGATCATGCCTAGATATTCTCATAACTATGCGCTTTTCTATCAATTGCTCGACAGTAATTTGTTCACCCACTGTAATACTTATGCTATCTTAAGAGAAGCCACTAGTGAAACTTATGGCCCCCGGGTCTATCTTTTATCATATAAGTTTTCCATCTACTTTTATTTGCATCTTTTACTTTCCAATCTATATCATAAAAAATACCAAAAATATTTATCTTATCTTATTATCTCTATCAGATCTCACTTTTGCAAGTTACCGTGAAGGGATTGACAACCCCTTTATCGCGTTGGTTGCGAGGTTCTTGTTTGTTTGTGTAGGTGTGTGGGACTTTTGAGGAGACTCCTACTGGATTGATACCTTGGTTCTCAAAAACTAAGGGAAATACTTACACTACTTTGCTGCATCACCCTTTCCTCTTCAAGGGAAAACCAACGCAGTGCTCAAGAGGTAGTAGTTGTTAATAGGCCCACTTATGGCCCGCTTCAATTTTGGTCTATTACCAACCTGACATGGAACTAGGCCAAGCATTAACTATAGGCTCGTTTCAATTATAGTGACCCAATAGAGCTTTCGGTCTGGTTACAGTCTGTCAACTAATTGGGCCCGCTAAAGTTTGAACATCATTGTAGGCCCAATTAGCCAACATCGATTTTGGCCTAGCTATTGCTTTGTGCCTATTACGAGGAACATTTATGGACGGTAACAAATCCGGTCAATCAAAGGCCCAAGACAGTTTTGGCCCCCGCGAGCCCATTAGGGGGCCATTAAGGGAAGTGGGACGCTATCATTCAAAAAGGGCCCACTATGCTTCATGCTAGTTATTAATTTCACTACTTTTTGGCTTGTTAGTGACCAGTTGAGCTTTCGACCGAGATAGCTGGATTGCGAGCCACGCTAAGCACATGTATGGCATACAAGTAAAAACGTACCCCATCAAGCATATATTACAAGAAATTACATCCACTGGGCAATCAAAGAAAGATTCCGGTGCAAATATATGAACATAACTTAAAGATCTACAACCTCACAATCTGCAACCGTAGCGCGGATGACACCCATAAGCATGTGAGCAAGTTCTTCCTTCTTTGCTACACCATCTCTGAAAACATCAATCAGTTGTTGTTGCACAAGAATGTGCACCTCTAATTCCTCCATGATTTCCATCATTTCTTCAGCCAGTAAGTGGTTCACAACCATACATTTTTTCCGTTGGATTCGAGACAGAGGAAACTGAATAGATTCAGATGGCAATTTTTGGCATGCTTGTATCATTCATAGTGGAGAGTGTCTCTCCCACTTCATCGCAACATAAATTAGGAGGGGAATGGAACAGATTAATCAAGAGTTATTGCCATATTACATGCCCCAGATTTATTGGATAGAAACAATGAGGTTGCCTTGTTGTCTTTAGAGTTTATCTTCTTATCTTCAGGAACCTGCACCAAATTAACACAATAGCAATGCTATCATTGGCCAGGTCAGATAATAGGAAAGCAACATTCACACAATTAATGTTTGGGCAATCAGACCACACCAGCCTACACCAAATTAACACAATATGACACTGCTATCATCAGCTAGGTAAGGTAATAGGAAAGCAGCATTGACATAGTGAATGATTGGGTAATGATACGTCTCCATCGTATCTACTTTTCCAAACACTTTTGCCCTTGTTTTGGACTCTAACTTGCATGATTTGAATGGAACTAACCCAGACTAACGTTGTTTTCAGCAGAACTGCCATGGTGTTATTTTTGTGCAGAAATAAAAGTTCTCAAAATGACCTGAAAATCCACGGAGCAACTTTTTAGAATAAATAAAAAATACTGGCGAAATAATCAGCATCAGGGGGCCCACACCCTATCCATGAGGGTGGGGGGCACGCCCCCTGCCTCGTGGGCCCCCTGGACGTCCACCGACCTCAACTCCAACTCCTTATATTGGCTTCCGCGGTGAAAAAAATCAGAGAGAAAGTTTCATTGAGTTTTACGATACGGAGCCGCCGCCAAGCCCTAATCTCTATCGGGAGGGCTGATGTGGAGTCCGTTCGGGGCTACGGAGAGGGGGATTCGTCGCCGTCATAATCATTAACCATCCTCCATCACCAATTTCATGATGCTCACCATCGTGCGTGAGTAATTCCATCGTAGGCTTGCTGGATGGTGATGGGTTGGATGAGATTTACCATGTAATCAAGTTAGTTTTGTTAGGGTTTGATCCCTAGTATCCACTATGTTCTGAGATTGTTGTTGCTATGACTTTGCTATGCTTAATGCTTGTCACTAGGGCCTGAGTGCCATGATTTCAGATCTGAACTTATTATGTTTTCATGAATATATGTGAGTTCTTGATCCTATCTTGCAAGTCTATAGTCACCTATTATGTGTTATGATCCGACAACCCTGAAGTGACAATAATCAGGATACTTCTCGGTGATGACCGTAGTTTGAGGAGTTCATGTATTCACTATGTGTTAATGCTTTGGTCCAATACTCTATTAAAAGGAGGCCTTAATATCCCTTAGTTTCCACTAGGACCCCGCTGCCACGGGAGGGTAGGACAAAAATGTCATGCAAGTTCTTTTCCATAAGCACGTATGACTATATTCGGAATACATGCCTACATTACATTGATGAATTGGAGCTAGTTCTGTGTCACCCTATGTTATAACTATTACATGAGGAATCACATCCGACATAATTATCCATCACTGATCCAATGCCTATGAGCTTTTCACATATTGTGCTTTGCTTATTTACTTTACCGTTGCTACTGTTACAATTACGACAAAACTGCTGCCGTTACTTTTGCCACTGCTACCGTTACCTCCATATTACTTTGCTACTAAATACTTTCCTGCAGATACTAAGTTATCCATGTGTGGTTGAATTAACAACTCAACTGCTAATACTTGAGAATATTCTTTGGCTCCCCTTATGTCGAATCAATAAATTTGGGCCGAATACTCAACCCTCGAAAACTGTTGCGATCCCCTATACTTGTGGGTTATCAAGACTATTTTCTGGCACCATTGCCGGGGAGCATAGCTCTATTCTTTGAGTCACTTGGGATTTATATCTGCTGATCAGTATGAAAAACTTGAAGGACGAAAGAACTAAGATTTATCCCTCAACTACGAGGGGAGGTAAGGAACTACCATCTAGCTCTGCACTAGATTCTCCTTCTGTTATGAGTAAGCTTGTGACACCTAAACCTGCTTCTGCTATTAATTCTGATATGTCGCATGTTATTGATGATGCCACTTCTACTATGCATGATACTTATGATGAAACTACTTCTATGCTTGAAACTACTATGCCATTATGTGAATTTCTTGATGAACAACTTGCTAGGGTTAGAGAGAATGAAATTATTGAAAATGAAATTATTGAAAATAGTGATGATGAAGATTCTCCCCCTAAATATGAATTACCTATTGTTCCTGAGGGTTATGTTATGGATGAAGAAACTACTAGAGATATTCTTGCTTGTAATGATAGATCTGATCTTAAGAAGTTATTAGCTAAACTAAAACAGAAATCTCTAAATGCTAGAATGAAATATGACCCTGCTTTTGCTACTTCACCTATCTTTGTTACTGATAAGGATTATGAATTCTCTATCGATCCTGAGATAATTACTTTGGTTGAAACTGATCCTTTTTATGGATATGAATCTGAAACTGTTGTGGCACATCTTACTAAGTTAAATGATATACCTTGTTCACTAATGATGAGAAATCCTGCTACTATTATATCCTTAAGATATTTCCATTCTCATTAAAGGGTGATGATAAAACTTGATTTAATTCTCTTGATCCTGGTTGTGTGCGTAGTCCCCAGGATATGATTTATTACTTCTCTGCTAAATATTTCCCTGCTCATAAGAAACAAGCTGCTTTGAGGGAAATATATAATTTTGTGCAAATTGAAGAAGAGAGTCTCCCACAAGCTTGTGGGAGGCTTTTCTGATTACTTAATGCTTTGCCTGATCATCCTCTTAAGAAAAATGAAATACTTGATATCTTTTATAATGGACTAACTGATGCTTCCAAGGACCACTTGGATAGTTGTGATGGTTGTGTTTTCAGGGAAAGAACAGTCGATCAAGCTGAATTGCTATTGAATAATATGTTGAATAATGAAAATAATTGGACTCTTCCTGAGCCAATTCCTGAGCCAACTCCTGAGCCAAATCCTAAACCAACTCTGAAGAAGAGGGGTGTTCTATTTCTCAGTCCTGAAGATATGCAAGAGGCAAAGAAATCTATGAAATAAAAAGGTATTAAAGGTGAAGATGTTAAGAATTTACCTCCTGTTGAAAAAATACATGGTCTTAATATACCACCTATTGAAGAAACACATGGTCTTGATAACCCGACACAGGTAGTAAAAGTAAATTCTCTCTACAGATATGATAAAGTTGAAACCCCGTCTACTAAGTTTCCTAGCCAATGTTTGGATGAGTTTGATGACTTTATGGCTAGACAAGAAAATTTCAATGCTTATGTTGGTAGAGAATTAAAGAGTAATGCTTACATGATTGGACACTTGAGTGATTATATGGCTAGAGTTAAAGGTGAACTTAAACTCATTAGTAAATATGCTTCTATGGTTACCACTCAAGCAGAACAAGTACTTAAGGCTCAAAGTGATTTGCTCGATGAATTAAATAATAAACACAGTTTTGTTGTTTGAGTGGCTACTAGAACTGGTAAAATGACTCAGGAACCTTTGTATCCTAAAGGCCACCCTAAGAGAATTGCGCAAGATTCTCAGAGAAATAATGTAGATGCACCTAGTCCTTCTAAAAAGAAGAAAAAGAAAAATGATAGGACATTTCATGCTTCTAGTGAACCTGTTGTAGACACACCTAAGAATCCCAATGATATTTCTATATCTGATGCTGAAACACAATCTGATGATGAACATGAACCTAGTGATAATGTTAATGATAATGTTCATGTCGATGCTCAACCTAGCAATAATAATGATGTAGAGATTGAACCTGCTGTTGGTCTTGATAAGCCACAATCAAAGAATCAACATTATGATAAAAGAGACTTTGTTGCTAGGAAGCACGGTAAAGAAAGAGAACCATGGGTTCAGAAACCCATGCCTTTTCCTCCTAAGCCATCCAAGGAAAAGGATGATGAGGATTTTGAGTGCTTTGCTGAAATGATTAGACCTATCTTCTTACGTATGCGCTTAACTGATATGCTTAAGTGAATCCCTATGCTAAGTACATGAAATATATTATCACAAATAAAAGAAAGATACCGGAAGCTGAAATTGCCACCATGCTTGCCAATTATACTTTTAAGGGTGGAATACCAAAGAAACTTGGAGATCCAGGAGTACCAACTATACCGTGCTCCATTAAAAGAAACTATGTTAAAACTTCTTTATGTGATCTTGGAGCCGGTGTTAGTGTTATGACTCTTTATTTATATCATAGACTTGAATTGAATAAGTTGACACCTACTGAAATATCTTTGCAAATGGCTGATAAATCAACTGCTATACCTGTCAGCATTTGTGATGATGTGCCTATTGTGGTTGCAAATGTTACTATCTTAACGGACTTTGTTATTCTTGATATTCCCGAGGACGGTAGTATGTCGATTATCCTTGGTAGACCCTTTTTGACTACTGCAGGGGCTGTTATTGATTGCAACAAAGGCAATGTCACTTTTCATGTTAATGGTAATGAGCATACGATACACTTTCCGAGGAAACAACCTCAAGTTCACAATATCAAATCTATTGGAAAAATTCCAACTATTATTATTGGAGGTTTTGAATTTCCTCTTCCTACTGTCAAGAAGAAATATGATATTCTTATTATTGGGGATGTGCATATCCCTATTGAGGCAACCTAGTGTTATTTGGAATTTCTCCGGTTCCATGTTATTCGGAATGAGTTTGTTAACAAGACTCGATCAACCTTGTTAGTGGATTCCTTTTGATGAGCATGAGATGGATGAAGTTAGAAGTCACAACCTTCTATACCCTCCTTTTACTTTCTGTTATTTAGATTAAATAAAGTAAAAATAGTATTTTATGCCTAATTTTTTAATTATCCATCCAATAAAAAATACCCCAAAAATAAAAGTTCTCCAAATGCCCTGCAAATTTAGTATGATTTTTTCTGAAATATTTGAGAATATCTGGCACTGAGAACATAGCAGGGGGAGCTGGCACCTGGCCACAAGGGTCCAGGGTGCGCCCCTACCTCGTGGGCCCATGGTGGCCCCCCTCCACTTATTCCTGCACCCACACACTTCATCTTCCTCCCAAAAAATCACCATCCAGCTCAAGCACGAGTTCTAGCTCATTTTGCTGCCATTTTCGATCTCCTTGCTCAAAGCTCCATTCACAAAACTGCTTTGGGGGATTGTTCTTTGGTATGTGACTCCTCTAATGGTCCAATTAGTTTTTTTAGTGCTTTACTCATTGCAAATTTTTTCTGCCTAGGTGACCCTATTCTTGAGCTTGCATGTCAAATTTATGAGGTCCCAAGTAATTCTAATACATGATATAGGCTCTAGGCACTTGTGAGAGTAGTTGCTACAGTTTTGTTGAGTTTGATTCACTTTTATTTTGAGTTACTAAAAATTTCAGAAAAATTTCAGAGGAAGAAATATGTCTAGGAAAATGTACCAAGGTGGTTCTTCAAGGAAGAAAGGACCTAGGCTCGCAATGCGTGAGCAGGACGATGAACCACCAAGGGAAGCCAACGTGCGGCCTTGTGAATGGCCGTCATAAGAGTTTATGGTTAAAGCAGGCATCAAGGATGAATTTGATGCATATGTGCGTAATGCCGATCTTGAGGACTTCATGCAATATAAGTGTCCTCAGTACTACTATTTGACTGATTCATTCGTGAGAAGGTTTAAATTTACATCTGTTGACATCAGATTTTGGCATGGCGTAAAAGAAAATGAGATGTCTTTGAGTGAAAGGGTTTTCAGCATGAAAAGTTTCACATCACCAAGTGGAACAACTTTGATGTTTAGGTTATCATCGTTCGACTCCATCTTAGGGGCCGAAATTGTATTCCGAGTGACAGAATTCAATATTCCGAGTGGTTTTCGGCTGATCATGCCTTCAAGACGACCTCAGATGAAGGAGTATTCTAAAGGAATTGTCTTCGTCTCGTCGAGGCAATCGATTTTGATATATAAATCATCTCAATCCGAGTTCATATGCAAAAGTTAGAGGCAATACACTGCAGACCAAAGCTGAATGGAAATATGGCGCGAAGTACCAGACACCCTGTCTGATGGGTCGCGCGAGCAATTAGGCCCTTAAGAAGTCCTTGAATCGGAAAAACTTCAACACGAGAAAGTTTCGTCTCGTCGAGCCGATCGATTTAAATATATAATTCGTCTCAATCCGAGGTCGTATGAAACCTGGGGAGACGAATCAAGATCAGGCTATGTTTTTGGTCGAGTGAAAAGCTTACCATCCGAGTGAAAACTCACCGGTCGAGTGAAAGCTTACCTTTCGGGTAAAAACTTACTGATCGAGTGAAAACTTACTTTTTGAGTGAAAACTAGTCGAGTGAAAAGTTTGACATCCGAGTGAACTTATTATCATCTGTGAAGATATTACCGTCGGAATGAAAACTTGCCGATCGAGTAAGGGATTGCCTTCCGAGTGAAAATATAATTATCCGAGTGGAATATTACCTTCCGAGTGAAAGATTCTAACATCCGAGTGAAAAGTCCAGTCGGACGATCCGAGTGACTCTAATATCCGAGTGGATGAGCTCGAATCCGAGTGAAACTGAGCATGTGCCCGAAAGTTTATCAAGATGACCTCAGATGGAGAAATGTTCAATATGGAAGTTGTGCATATCGTCAAAAAGGTAACCTTTGGTTTTGGAGTCATCATCATCGGAGATAGTATATGGCCTGCAAATTCACTACGAGACTCAGACAATCCAGTCCGCTGCAAGACCGAGTCTGACTGAAAGGTAAAGATGACCTCGAAAAGTATTCAAAATAGCCTTATTTGAAAAAGTGATCAAAATAAGAGTTGTTTGTATCGTCAAGGCGCACAACTTTGATATTTGGGCCGTCTTGATCAGAGATCATATGCAAGCTCAGCGGCCCGCGCAAGAAGGAAGACAAAGTTAGGGCCAGATTCAGACTGATTCTGAGTTGGAATAGAAGTAGGACTCTAGGACGCAAATTGATGTAATTTTTCTTGTAAGGAAAGCCGATGAATCCTTTACTTGTACGGGAAGTACAGCTGCCTCTTATATATGTTGGGGGTGACGGCCGATTGAACAACACACAATTGAACAAATCAATATCCTACTTTCTCAAGTCTACGTTTGATCTCTCCATCGTTTTTCTCTCTCGTTCTTCGCTGTTCTTCGTGTTTGAGAGCTGCGAATCTCGAGGCTCTAGGGGCGAGAGAATCGACCTAGGGAAGCCCATAGCCGCCGCACTCCCTGATGGGGTCCCTCCCGGGGGTGTGGGGTTTTCGGGTTTGCAAAAGCGCCCGTCGATTGTCTTCCGTATCGCGCTGTCGGTCGGGCCTCCTTCGACGTGAGCTGCGGTGCATCACCCCCGGCGTCGAGGGTACACGTGACGTGTTCGTGTGTCAACACACTTTTTGGAGACTCCGCTGGGGACTCGAAGATCAATCATCATCATCCACCATGTCCAATCTTCCCAAGCCATCCGAGGTAGACGCCGATAACATCATTAAGCCCAGTCTTGCCATGTCTATGAGAGTACAAGAAGGCGCGTGAAGAGAAGGATTTGCAGGAGTTCCTTGCAAAGTTCAAGAAGGATCGCCAAGGCAACATCACTCCGATTGAAGAAATCAAGGTCCCTCCTCTTCAAGCCGAGCAGGTTAAACCCTCTATAAGTACTGCCTTTTTTCCTGAGCAGTGGGCTGAGATTGAAAGTCGTATTGCTGATGGTAACAATCTAGTCTACCAAACTTTCATAGAAAATACTAATGCTCAGAAGAATACATCTCAATCGACTAGTGGTAATGATGGTGTAGCTGCTAGTGTGCAAAACCCTAATCTGGCTTTACCTATCTCATCGGCGCCTCCCGTGCCAATGACTTATTATCCTACCCAAACAAATCAGATTGTGGCTGCACCCATTAATCCTATTATGAGCATGCCAGGTTCGGTGGCAACGCCGAACCCAACCTTACCTACAGCTACAACCACTCGACCACTAGCAAATTATGGGTCGACATACATGCCACAGTTCCTACCTACAACTAGTAGTCCTACCCCTCCTATGCCACTGCCACAAGTTTCATCGTCCTCTATAGATGATGGTCTAGCTAATCTCAGACAGGAGATGGCTAAGATGCTTCGAGAGAATTTTGGGGTTGAGTTACCTCGGAATCGGATTTACCAAAAGCCGTACCCCGAGTACTTTGATGCCATCCAGTGCCCTCCAGGATATAAAATTCCAGATTTTGTTAAGTTCAATGGAGAGGGCACAAAAACCACATGGGAGCATGTTAGTCAATACTTAGCACAATTAGGTGAGGCAGGCTCACTAAATGAGTTGAAAGTGCATTTATTTCCTTTATCATTAACTGGTACTGCATTTTCATGGTTTTCTTCTTTACCACATGGTTCCATTCGAGTTTGGTCGCAGCTAGAGCAGAAATTTCATGATCACTTTTACAGCGGCAACAATGAACTCAAGTTGTCACATCTAACATTGGTTAAACAGAAGCATGATGAATCGGTCTCCGATTACGTCAAAAGATTCAGAGAAACGAAAAACTGATGTTTTAGTTTGGTGATAACCGAGAGAGACTTGGCAGACCTAGTGCTGAGTGGTTTGAGAACTCCCATTAGAGAAAAGCTAGAAGGCTATGAGTTCTTAAATATTAACCAAGTCTTACAAAGGGCT
Source organism: Triticum aestivum (assembly GCF_018294505.1). Taxonomy (NCBI): domain Eukaryota; kingdom Viridiplantae; phylum Streptophyta; class Magnoliopsida; order Poales; family Poaceae; genus Triticum; species Triticum aestivum. The sequence continues at coordinate 546,691,770 of NC_057798.1, read as the reverse complement.
TTGGCTCAGGAAAGCCGAAGCAAAGATCTCAAAGAAGTGCATAGATACAAAGCCGATCGTCCAAAGATGAATATGGTGGAATATGATAGTGATCAGTCAGACGATGAGGGTGATGTTTTTGCTACCGAATTTGTTTGGCCATCTAAGGCCAAACCCTTTACTTGCAATGATCTGAAACCGATTCATAAGAATCGTGATGAAGAGATGAAGTTTACTTTTAACATTGCTAAGTGTGATAGAATATTTGATGCTTTGCTGCAGGCTAAGATTATTAGAATATCTCATACTTTACCGCCGTTTGAAGAGCTGAAACGGCATGCTTATTGCAAGTATCATAATTCTTTTTCTCATGCTACTAACGATTGCAATGTTTTACGACGACAGATACAATCGGCCATTAATGACAGACGATTGAACTTTTCTGAGATGCAAGTTGATAAACATCCCTTTCCAATGAACACCATGGATTTAGAAGGGAAGAAGCTGCTCATTCGGCCGGAGGTAGCCGAATCTGCTAATAAAGCTAATGTCATTGTTGGTGAGCCCAGGAAAGACAAGGAGGGTGACAAGGTCTTGGGGAGACATGTTATGCTTGATAAGCAACCCGATGGGAAGGAAGTGATCAAGATCACCATCAAGAATCCTACACTCGGGGGGCAAACACAGGTGCAACAGGACACTCGAGTTAAATTTGTTAAGCCCAATAGTCCTGAAGTTGGCAAGTGGAAGATGAACAAAGCTAAAGTACAACGCAAACAAATCAAACCAACTTTTGACATGTTGCTGTCCAAGTACGCCAACCAGTCGACTGGTCCCAGCTCTAACCGGTCATCACACTTGAAGCGACCAAGGTCACCATCAGATGATATGTTCAGTCGATATGCGAAACCGAATGGACCAAAGGCACTGTTTCCAGAAGAGCAGAGGCAAACTGTTTGGGACCGACTTGAATACTCATATAATGGCCGACTGAACATTGTTGACTATCAGTCGGCTGGTCAAAATATGCGACCGAGTGGAAACTATCCTAGTGTAAGAATGCACCCAGGTGGAAGCTATCCAAATGAAAAAATATGGATGGGTAGATTTCATCCAAGTGAAATCCATCTGAGTGAGTTCCATCCAAGTGGATTCCATCAGAGTGACGTCCATCCGAGTGGATTCCATCCGAGTAAAAAGGTGCGCCCGAGTGGAAATTTCATGCATCTGGAAAGTCGAAAAGAATGGCATGTTAAGTCACCAAGTGTTGCAGCAGTTGAGTCGGGAAAAGGCAAGGAGAAAATGGATGTCGATTCACTTATCTTGGGCACCGAAACATTCCCCATACAGCAGCCGACTGTGCATAACCACTCGACTGAGCCGATACTTTCTATCGCGCCAAAGCACTCGGTTAATGACCATAAAGCAAGCACCAGCCAAGTAAAGGTGAGAGATGCTAAATACACTCGACCAAAGTGGTGTTCTCCAGGGCTAACAAAGACACAGAAGAGGAAACTACAGAGGTTAAGGAGTCAAGAGATGGCAGAGCAGGAGGCCGAGAAGCAAAGGGATAAGTTGTTCAATGACACTCGGCCCATGGTTCCAGCAAAACAAGTGTGGAGGCCAAAACAAATACAAGATACATCAGCTTCTACATCTATCACAGGAGTGCCTACACCACCCAAGGAGGACGATGCAACTATTACATCGTCTGCGACACTTCTTACTTCTCCTTCACTCGGCCAGATTTCAGAATCGGTCGATCCACTCGAAGAAGAGGTTGATATGTTGGACTATGAGTCTACGCCGGTTCATGAAGGTATGGATATCAATATGGTGTATTATTTACCTGCTGAGTTTCGTGTTGTAGATGAGGAAGGGGAAGTGGCTCAGCTGGATTTTGGCCCTATAAATGCAATATTCGAGAAGCCAAAAGACCCAGTAACGCATCTAAAACCGTTGTATCTCAGAGGTCATATCAATGGGTCGCCGCTCACTCGGATGCTTGTGGATGGAGGTGCTGTGGTAAATCTTATGCCCTATTCGGTCTTCAAGAAATTGGGTTTGCCTGATGGAGAATTGATCAAGACCAATATGGTGCTCAACGGGTTTGAAGGCAAAGAGAAAATTGAAGCCAAAGGTGTAATGTATGTGGAGCTTACAGTCGGAAGGAAAACTTTGGCCACTGCATTCTTTGTCGCTGAGGTGCAAGGTAACTACAACGTTATACTAGGCCGTGATTGGGTTCATGCAAACCAGTGCGTACCATCCACTATGCACCAGTTTTTGATTCAGTGGGTTGATGATGAAGTGGAAGTCATTCATGCGGATAACTCGGCCTGTGTTGCTTTGGCCGATGCATCGGTGGATTGGCAACATCCCAATGCTACTTGCTTGACGGGACGTGACTTATCAGAGTTTGATTTTCTCAGCGCGACCAAGAATGGTTTTGTGCCCGTGTCTTTAAAGCCGACTGAATGCAATCGGCTCCAAAGTATGATATGTTTAAATGGATACTAATTCCGAGTGGTTACAAAAACGTCTTCTAAAATATCGGTCCAGTGAGGACGATATGTATGAGTCTATAGAGGAGTTGGATGACATGGATAAACTTGGACAAGGTTTTACATCGGCTCATCCATTAGAAGAGATAGATTTTGGAGATGGTTCAGTCACTCGACCGACATTTATAAACAAAAATTTGAAAGCCGATTGTAAGGCTAAATTAATCGAGCTATTGAAAGAATATGTTTGTTGCTTTGCATGGGAATATCATGAGATGCCAGGGTTGAGCCGAGAGCTAGTGGAGCATCGGTTGCCTATAAAGGCCAGTTTTAGACCTTATAAACAGTCGTCCAGAAAGTTGAATCCAAAAACATATGACTGGATCAAGGAAGAGATCGGTCGACTGCTTGAAGCTAATTTCATTCGACCTTGCAGGTATGCCGAGTGGATTTCTAACACTGTCCCAGTGGAGAAGAAGGGATCCGGCAAGTTTAGGGTGTGCATTGACTTCAGAGATTTGAATAGGGCTACACCCAAAGATGAGTATCCCATGCCAATAGCCGATATGCTTATTAATGATGCTTCTGGACATAAGGTTATTAGCTTTCTAGATGGTAATGCCGGATACAATCAAATTTTTATGGCAGAAGAGGACATGTACAAAACAACTTTCCGATGTCCTGGTTTCCTTGGTTTATTCGAGTGGACAGTGATGACATTTGGATTAAAAAATGCTGGAGCCACATATCAAAGGGCTATGAATTTGATTTTTCATGATTTACTCGGTATCATACTTGAAGTTTATATTGATGATATTGTTGTCAAATCGGATGCTTTTGAATCTCACTTGGCCGATTTGCGTTTAGCTTTTGAATGAATAAAAAAGTATGGACTGAAGATGAATCCTTTGAAGTGTGCTTTCAGCGTGTCAGCTGGCAAGTTTTTGGGTTTCATTATTCATGAATATGGCATAGAGATTGATCCCAAAAAGATAGAGGCTATACAAAAAGTGGAGGCTCCAACATGCAAGAGAGATATGCAAAAGTTCCTTGGCAAGGTCAATTATTTGAGAAGGTTCATAGCTAATCTGTCAGGGAAAGTTGATGCATTTACTCCTATCCTTCGGTTAAAGAATGATCTTGATTTCACTTGGGGGGCAAAACAGCAAGAAGCCTTTGATATGATCAAGAATTATTCGTGCACTCCTCCGGTGATGAAAGCACCCAAGCATAGAGAGCCTTTTAAGCTTTATATCGCATCAGAGGAAGGTGTTATTGGTGCTGTTTTGACTCAAGATACCGAAGGAAAAGAGCATGCCATTACGTATTTGAGCAGACGCTTATTGGACGCCGAGACAAGGTATACATTTATTGAAAAACTATGTCTATGCTTATATTATGCTTGCACAAAATTGAGACATTACCTAGTGCCGAATGCTTGTGTAGTAGCTTGTCAAACCGATGTCATTAAGTACATGTTGCATAGGCCAATTCTTAGTGGTAGAATTGGCAAGTGGGCTTATGCTTTGATTGAATATGATTTGGCTTATGAATCTTTAAAATCCATGAAAGGCCAAATTGTTGCTAATTTCATTGTTGAACATCGGATTAATGACAAGCATGATGTTAATATGAACCTTGTTTCATTAGTGCCATGGAGATTATACTTTGATGCTTCAATTTGTAGCAATGGCCAAGGTGTTAGTATTGTTTATATATCTCCTCATGGTGCTATTTTTGAAGCCTCATGCCGCTTAGAATATTTTTGCACAAACAACCAAGCCAAATATGAAGCATTGTTATTCGGTCTAGAGATGTTACTTGCTATAGGTGTTACACATATTGAGGCTTACGGTGATTTGTTACTAGTGGTGCAGCAAATATCCAGTGTCTTTCAGTGTTTGGACGAATCACTTAATGTTTATCTTGATAAATGTCTAGATATAATTTCTACTTTGGATTGTTTTAGCATTGCACATATATCTAGACATGACAACTGGAAAGCAAATGAGCTGGCACAGCAAGCATCTGGATATCATGCTGATCATGGCATGTCTCATATCTCTCAAAGACCGATGTCTTGTCTTGCCAATATGGGAGAGGCCGAACCTGAACCCACTGATTCGGCCATTAACAAAAAATCTAGTGCAGGTGATAATTCCGACCGGAGAAAGCCCATTGTTGATTACTTGTGCAATCCGAGTGAAAGGGTGGACAGGGCTGTTCGGCTTATGGCTTTCAAGTATACAATGAGAGATGATGGTCTTTATCGCCGAACAGTCGATGATGTTCTTCTAAAGTGTTTGGATGAGGACCAGGCAAGAGTTGCTATGGGAGAAGTACATGAAGGTATTTGTGGCACTCACCAGTCGGCTCCCAAGATGAAATGGTTATTGCGACGTGCTGGGTTTTATTGGCCGACTATGATTAATGATTGCTTCAGATATTATAAAGGGTGTGAAGCTTGTCAAAAGTTTGGTGATATTCAATTAGCTCCTGCTGCTATGTTACATCCTCTTATCAAACCGTGGCCTTTCAGAGGTTGGGGTTTAGATTTCATTGGACAAATTCACCCGTCTTCCTCAAAAGGGCATCGGTTCGTATTGGTGGCAACTGATTATTTCACTAAATGGTCTGAAGCAGTACCTCTCAAGAACATGACACATATGGAGGTAATTCAATTCATAACTGAACACATTATTCATAGATTCGGTATTCCTCAAACGTTAACTACATATCAAGGTTCATCTTTTATGTCACACCAAGTCAGAGAGTTTGCCGAATCTTATAATATAAAGTTTCTCAATTCCTCTCCATATTATGCCCAAGCTAATGGACAAGCCGAGTCTAGCAATAAAATTTTAATCAAGCTCGTCAAGAAGAATATTGAGGATAATCCGAGGAGATGGCATGAGTTGTTGTCTGAAGCTTTATGGGAACATAGAATTTCAAGGCATGGTGCTACGAAGGTAACTCCATATGAGCTAGTATATGGTCAAGAAGCCGTTTTACCAGTGGAAGTAAATTTGAATGCTTTGAGAATAGCCAAACAAAATGATTTATCGGCAGTAGACTTTTATAACTTGATGATGGACAATATTGATGAAGTTGCCGATAAACGTTTGGTTGCTTTGAAGCCCATAGAGAGAGACAAGCTGAGGGTTGCAAGAGCTTACAATAAGAAAGTTAAGTTGAAGAATTTTCAAGTTGGTGATTTCGTTTGGAAAGTGATTCTGCCGATTGGTTCAAGAGATAGAAAATTCGGGAAGTGGTCTCCAAGTTGGGAAGGTCCTTTTAGGATTACAAGAATTGTTCCCGGAAATTCATATTTGGTGAAATCAATACAAGGGGCATTGTTACCCCGAGCTCTCAATGGAAAATATTTGAAGAAGTACCACCCAAGTGTGTGGCAGGAAGCCTGAGTAGGCAATGGCCGATATACGATTATCGCCCTTAGCACAAACATGGCCAATACATAATTATCGCCCTTTGGAAAATAAATGGCCGATGGAGTGTTGACATCGTCCTTAGAACAAACACCGTGCATATTATTTTTCGGCCTGCAAGCTTTGCCGAAAAACAGGGGGGCATGTGTTGACATCAGATTTTGGCACGGCATAAAAGAAAATGAGATGTCTTTGAGTGAAAGGGTTTTCAGCATGAAAAGTTTCAAATCACCGAGTGGAACAACTTTGATGTTTAGGTTATCATCGTCCGACTCCATCTTAGGGGCCGAAATTGTATTCCGAGTGACATAATTCAATATTCCGAGTGGTTTTCAGCCGATCATGCCTTCAAGACGACCTCGGTTGAAGGAGTATTCTAAAGGAATTGTCTTCGTCTCGTCGAGGCAATCGATTTTTATATATAAATGATCTCAATCCGAGTTCTTATGCAAAAGTTAGAGGCAATACACTGCAGACCAAAGCTGAATGGAAATATGGCGCGAAGTACCAGACACCCTGTCTGATGGGTCGCGCGAGCAATTCGGCCCTTAAGAATTCCTTGAATCGGAAAAACTTCAACACGAGAAAGTTTCGTCTCGTCGAGCCGATCGATTTTCATATATAATTCGTCTCAATCCGAGGTCGTATGAAACCTGGGGAGACGAATCAAGATCAAGCTATGTTTTTGGTCGAGTGAAAAGCTTACCATCCGAGTGAAAACTCACCGGTCGAATGAAAGCTTACCTTTCAGGTAAAAACTTACCGATCGAGTGAAAACTTACTTTTTGAGTGAAAACTTACCGGTCGAGTGAAAAGTTTGACATCCGAGTGAACTTATTATCATCTGTGAAGATATTACCGTCGGAATGAAAACTTGCCGATTGAGTAAGGGATTGCCTTCCGAGTGAAAATATAATTATCCGAGTGGAATATTACCTTCCGAGTGAAATATTACCTTCCGAGTGAAAGATTCTAACATCCGAGTGAAAAGTCCAGTCGGACGATCCGAGTGACTCTAATATCCGAGTGGATGAGCTCCGAGTGAAACTGAGCATGTGCCCGAAAGTTTATCAAGATGACCACAGATGGAGAAATGTTCAATATGGAAGTTGTGCGTATCATCAAAAAGGTAACTTTTGGTTTTGGATTCATCATCATCGGAGATAGTATATGGCCTGCAAATTCACTACGAGACTCAGACAATCTAGTCCGCTGCAAGACCGAGTCTGACTGAAAGGTAAAGATGACCTCAAAAAGTATTCAAGATAGCCTTATTTGAAAAAGTGATTAAAATAAGAGTTGTTTGTATCGTCGAGGCGCACAAGTTTGATATTTGGGCCGTCTTGATCAGAGATCATATGCAAGTTCAGCGGCCCGTGCAAGAAGGAAGACAGAGTTTGGGCCAGATTTAGACTGATTCCGAGTTGGAATAGAACTAGGACTCTAGGACGCGAATTGATGTATTTTTTCTTGTAAGGAAAGCCTAGATGAATCCTTTACTTGTACAGGAAGTCCAGCCGCCTCTTATATATGTTGGGGGTGACGGCCGATTGAACAACACACAATCGAACAAATCAATATACTACTTTTTCAAGTCTACGTTTTATCTCTCCATTGTTTTTCTCTCTTGTTCTTCGCTGTTCTTCGTGTTTGAGAGCTGCGAATCTCGAGGCTCTAGGGGCGAGCGAATCGACCTAGGGTAGCCCATAGCCGCTGCACTCCCTGACGGGGTCCCTCCCAGGGGTGTGGGGTTTTCGGGTCTGCAAAAGTGCCCGTCGACTGTCTTGCGTATCGCGCTGTCGGTCGGGCCTCCTTCGACGTGAGCTGCGGTGCATCACTCCTAGCGTGGAGGGTACACGTGACGTGTTCGTGTGTTAACAACATCTTCGTGTAATTCTCCAACTGTCTTGTTTGATATTTATGATAAATCATATACCATGGACCTAGAAGATTTCACTACTGCTTGTAAACTCCCTCAGTGGGACAGTGTTAATGAACCCCGTAAATCTGAATATATAGACTTTCTTGCTAGTATCACTGTGGGAGAATCGAGAGAAATAGCGCAAGCTACCATAGGGAGCATCCACTTTCCTGCTATACATTATTTTGCTCTCTTCATTGGTAGATGCATTAACGGTAAAGATGAAGCATGTCACATGTGTGTTCCTGACCTTTGTGTTCTCAAGAGTGCTGTATTAGGTGACAAACAATACAACTTGGGGACAATTGTTGCACGTAGGTTGCATAATAATGGTTTAGTTGGAGATTTGTTTGGAGGGATTTATGCGACCCGTGTGGCTAATTATCTTGGCATACCTGTACATGAAGATGATAGGGAGTTGCCTCCCGCTTATTTAGATTATAATGCCATGGTTAGTCATCATTTTCTTGAGAGGAATGAACAATTCCTCCAGTATCGGCTAATCTTTGACAGACGTCGAGCTGTCCATATTACTCTCCTTGCTCCTGCCCTTTTTGATTATCAGCCAAAAATAAGATATGTTATAACCAGGGAGGAGGCAACTGAGTACGAGAGGAGGACGGAAGCAGCTCGCCGCCATGCCGCAGCCCAGGAGGCAATGGCTGCTGCATCTCAGTACGACCCCAGTTACAACTTCGGATATCATTCAGGCTACCCATGGCCATAGACCAACTTAGGCCAAAAGCCTAATCTTGGGGGAGTACATATTTCTCACCGACATTACATTCATGTTCACACACTCATTCTAGTTATCGGTGCTCATACTTTTTTACATCCATGCTAGTTTAATTTCTTTTTCTAGCTTTCTTCTTGTGTGTTTGATATTAAGAAAAACCAAAAAAATTAGTTAGCTTACTTTCCATGCTTGTAGTAGTAATTAAAAGAAAACACAAAAAGTTTTCTCAATCCTCTTTTGCCTGTTGGGAGCTTTCCAGTGTAAATAGTTTTATATCTTTTCTTTCCTTTGGGGGTCGAGAGGAGAAGACCATAATGAAAATGTTTAGTGGCTCTCATATGCATGATTGTTGATTTAACCAAGAGCCCATATTACCTTGTCTTCTCCCTTGAATTGAATGCTTGCAGATTCCAGCTTAGTCTAATGCACGTGCACTATTATTATTATACACACTGTTCGGTCGTGCAAGTGAAAGGCAATAATGACGATATATGATGGACTGGCTGAGATGAGAGAAGCTGGTATGAACTCGACCTCTCTTGTTTTTGTAAATATGATTAGTTCATCGTTCCTGATTCAGCCTATTATGAATAAACATGTTTGCAATGACAATTAGAGATTATTGTTGCTTATGCCATGCTTAATTAGCTAGGAGCTTATAATGGTTTACCTTGCGTGCCAACATGCTATTAAAATGGTTGTGATGTGGTATGATAGGGTGGTATCCTTCTTTGAATGATTCAAGTGACTTGACTTGGCACATGTTCACACATGTAGTTGAAACAAAATCAACATAGCCTTCACGATATTTATGTTCATGGTGGATTATATCCTACTCATGCTTGCACTCGGTGTTGATTAATTTTAATGCATGTTCATGACTGTTGTCGCTCTCTCAATTGGTCGCTTCCCAGTCTCTTGCTAGCCTTCACCTATACTAAGCAGGAATACTGCTTGTGCATCCAAACTCCATAAACCCCAAAGTTATTCCATATGAGTCCACCATACCTTCCTATATGTGGTATCTACATGCCCTTCCAAGTAAATTTGTATGTGCCAAACTCCAAACCTTCAAATGAAATTCTGTTTTGTATGCTCGAGCAGCTCATGTCACTACAAAAAAAAAGACACATCCATGACATTTTGGGCCGAACGAATTTTTTTCTGTCATACATATGACACTTCTATGACGATAATTGTGACAAAACCTGGTATCATCATAGATGTGGTGGGCTCCTACTTCTATGACAGAAAATGGGCTTTTCATCCTGGGCAGGCCAGAGACGCAGCTGCATGACATTCTTTGGGCCCTCCATGACGAAAAATACCGTGGTAGAAGCAAGGGGGAGGAAAATTTTGGGGAGTTGCCGGTTACGGTGGGAGGTCGGGGGTCGAGCGATGTGCATTTCTCTCGTACACGTGCGAGGCGTTGGCTCTAACTAAACCCGAGCAAGGCGTTGGGCTCTAACTGAACCCGAGTGATTGCACTACAGGCTACGCGTTACTGAACCCGAGCGATCAATCGATGGCTGTTAACTGAACCCGATGGAGCGATTCCTTCGCTACTACTGCTAACTGAAGCCGATCGATGCTGCCTCTGGGATGAACAGTGAGCGTTGCAGAGGGGGTTGGATGAACAGTGAGCGGTGGCGTTGCCTCTGGATGAACAGGAACCCGTGGTGTGGAGGGCTGGATGAACAGTAGACGGTGGAGGGGTGGTCGTGGAGGGGTGGTTGAACAGTAGATGGTGGAGGGCTGGATGAACAGTAGAAGGTGGAGGGCTGGATGAACAGTAGACGGTGGAGGGGTGGTTGAACAGTAGCGGTGGAGTAGCACGCGGTGGAGGCTGGATTAACAGGAGCCCGTGGAGGCTGGAGGAGGTCGACGGTAGCCCGTGGAGGTTGGAGGAGGTCGACGGTGGAGATGAACAGTGCCCTGTGGAGTCCCATTTTGCGGTACGCCACACCCCTCCTGATGAACAAGACTCCCGTTTCGACCGTAGCGCTCCAACATAAGTCCGTTTCGTCCGTTTTGCGGTACGCCACACCCCTCCCGATCAATAGGACCCCCGTTTCGACCGTAGGAGGTCCGTTTCCTCCGTTTTGCGGTATGCCACACCCCTCCCGATCAACAGGACCCCCGTTTCAACCATAGGAGGTCCGTTTCCTCTGTTTTGCGGTACGCCACACCCCTCCCGATCAACAGGACCCCGTTTCGAACGTAGGAGGTCAGTTTCCTCCATTGTGCGGTATGCCAGGCCTCGTTTCCATGCCTGTTCCGTCCAAGCCCTCCCGATGAACACGACCACGCATTCCGTTCCGACCCAGCCAATTGGCTCCCACGCGTTCCGTTGCCTCCCGATCAACACGACGCATTCCGTTGCCTCCCCATGAACATGACGCATTCCGTTGCCTCCCCATGAACATGACGACAACGCTGTTTCTCCGTTCCGACCTAGCCATGTATGTGTGTGCGAGTAGGCGTTCAAGACCCTGGCCGTATGTACGTACGTGGCCGCATTTTCTTTCTTGCACCCTCGCCGCTGTACGTACGTGTACATGCTACGTGCGCGCCTCTACTACGACACGTGCGTGCCTCTACATCCACCAGTATGTACGTACACGTTCGCGACCAGAATGACAATGCTATGTACGCTTCGACCAGGTGGGTCCCGACTGTCAGGCACTTCCTTACCTGCGAAGATGTAGCTGGTGGGTCCCAGCAGTCAGGGGGGCGAATCATTTTTTTGTTTTTTTTGCTCGGAGGCACTTCCTTGCATGCGAAGATGTAGCTGGTGAGTCCCAGCAGTCAGGGGGGGCGAATCATTATTATTTTGCCCGGACGCACTTCCTTGTGTGCGAAGATGTAGCTGGTGGGTCCCATCAGTCAGGGGGGCGAATCGTTTTTTTTTCGAACGCACTTCCTTGCGTGCGAAGATGTAGCTGGTGGGTCCCAGCAGACAGGGGGACGTTTTTTCGCGAAATACGGTGGCCGTCCGATGGGTCCCCACTGTCAGGTGGAGGAATAATTATTTTGCACGTAATAAGGAGGCACTTCCTTGCTACGGCCGTGGACCCAGCTGTCAGGCTCTCCACGTACAGTCCACATCCGATGGAAGCCATTCCTTGACCACATTGACCACGCCGCGCCCAGAGCACCAGGGCGGTGGACGACGGTGGGGCCTAGGAAGGGGACGACACGGAGCCGGGTAAGACGCGGCAGTGAATGCCCACGCGTAGAGGAGTATGAGGGTTCACTCGTTCGGCTGTGGTGTGAGGCTGCCGTCACCGCAGAATAAAAGGGGGTGTGGTTGCGTAGAGGGATGGTCTGGCCAATGGCGGGAGTAGTAGGGGGCGGTGAGGCCTCCGCGGCATCACAGCCGGCCATGGGCGGCAGGACCAGGCAGCACGACTGGCGCTGCTTTGGGCGGCTGGAGCAAGAAGGCCAGAGGTTGAAGAAGCACTACAGCCATTGGATGGACATCGTACGTTCACTGGAGCTAGAATCGTTCATATATTGACTAAAGTTGACAAAGGCCTCCGTCCCAGTCAACTTAGAAGGCCCACAAGTCAGCCTCCCACCAAGGTTGGTCCCAGCTAGCAGGGGGTATTCATTTTTTGTGCGTAATAAGGAGGCACTTCCGGTGGGTCTGAGCTGACAGCGGGGGGAACATTTTTTTCATGAAATACGGTGGCCCGTCCTGTGGGTCCCAACAGTCAGGGGGGGACATTTTTTTCGTGAAATATTGGTGGCCCGTCCGGTGGGTCCCTGCTGTCAGGTGGAGGAATAATTATTTTCTGCGAAATAAGGAGGCACTTCCTTGCGGCTGCCGTGCACCCAGCTGTCAGCCTCTCCATGTACAGTACTCTTCTGATGGAAGTCGGTCGTTGACCACATTGACCATGCTGCGCCGAGAGCACCACGGTGGTGGACGACGGCGAGGCCTAGGAAGGGGAAAACACGGAGCCGGGGAAGACATGAAAGTGGAAGCCCGCGCGGAGAGGAGTACGAGGGTTCACCGGTTCGGCTGCGGTGTGAGGCTGCCGTACCCGCAGAATAACAGGGGGTGTGGGTGAGTAGAGGGATGCCTGGCCAGCAGTGGGAGTAGTACGGGGTGCTGAGGCCTGCGCGACAGCACAACCGGCCACGGGAGGCGGGAGGCGGTCCCGCCGGCGCTGCTTTGGCGGCTGGAGCAAGAAGATCAGAGATTGAAGAAATACGACGGCCATTGGATTGACATCCAACGGTTACGTCTGCTAGAATCGTTTGTTGACGTAGTATATAATAACTATTTTTTTTTGCATACGCGTCAACTAAACAGACCCACAAGTCACACCACTCCCTCTTTATTTTAATAATTTATATATAGCTCATGGCAACTTCTTATGCAATTTATTGCAGTCGTTTTTTTGGTTGGCCAGGGACAATTTCGCATATTTCTGTGGGTTCCAAACTATTTTTAATACCGAAATGTCGAGCCAGATTTAAAGTACTTTGAAGATATATTTAAATCAGGTTAATGCCCAGTGAAATAGGAATCTAAAAATGTGAAAAAAAATCAGAAATTATAAAGTAATTGCCAATTTGTCATCTGTTTTTATATTTACAACCCATTTGCAGGCGTCTTGAAAGAGTTGCAGCTCATCAGGGCGTAGAAAAATAAGTAGGCCTGGATTGGGTATTCTTCAAAAAAAAATAAACTGGGCTCATTTTCACAAAGAAAAAATAGCTGGGTTGGTCACATGGTGAACATAAATTATAAGCCTGGGCTAGACGGGCCACAGCCCAGTTGAAACCCTGCTCCGTCTCAACAATACCAAACAAAAAAAATACTGCTCGAGTAGCTACGTCCCAGGTGTCAGCCAATCTTGTGTTGTTCTCTTATCTATTGACTATATACGCTCACAATGTCGTGGGTCCCAGATGTCAGGAAAACACTAGGAGGAAGCATTTTATTTTTCCATACGCTGATGTGGTGGGCCCCTACTGTCATCCTCTCCATGTACTTCTGCCGATTCCTGTTGTTTGTTGACCATGTTGACAACGCGAGAGGGCGGCGCCGCGGTGAGCGCACCAAACCGCGCGGAGGACGTCGGCGTTAATGATTTAGGAGACGGTGGGGCGGCGATGCGTGCGCTGAGGCGCAGCCAGCCGTGGGAGGCAGAAGCAGGCGGCCCCGCCGGCGCTAGTTTGGTTTTGGCGGCTGGAGGAAGACAGGACTGAAGAAACACGACAGACTATAAAAGCAGCAGGAGTACTTAACAACCTTAACTGAAACCAGTAGGGGCAGTGAACAACCAAAGCTGAAAGCAGTATGAGTACTTATACAGGTTCAACCGTACAAAGCACACCTCGAACAGTGCTACTTTGCCTACAGTTAACCAAGGGTGAGGCCGCCAAGCCCCAGGACAAGGCCCAGGTGCCACCCCGCGCATCCACAACCTTCTGAAAGCGGCTTCATCTCGCAACGTGGTCAATAAACAGGATATTCGCTTTAGATGCATGGAAAAGCATGAACATAATCTTCTGTCCTATTCTCCAAGATGGATGGGCCTTCATTATTTGAGACCACCCACGAATAAGTATCTTTTCACCTCCAAGGGGAATTGAGTAGGTCGACATAAACATCATGTTGTGACCAAGCGCAAGTCTGACCCGACCATGGTCAAGCATCTATATAGGAACAATAGAACTCGGCAGTTCCTATTTCAAGAAGATCACAGCTGTAAAACTGTGTATAAGCAATAGTTTATGAACAACATATATAACAGAAAACATCTCGTACCATAAATTTCTCGACATAGTTGGACCTGTTCAACAAGTGCAGCAGTGGCACACATATCCCACGTGGCCTTCCACCATTGAAACGCCCCACAAGGACCTCAAGACGATCAATAAAGTGTAGGAACTTGTGGGTGTCAATCCAGTCAACTTCAGTGCCATTAGTAACAACCGAGTTATTACAGAGTAACAGACGAGCAGACTGCTTAACTCTGAAAAAACCTACACATTCCACCAATTATAAGAAAATATTAGTTAGAAGTAGCATATTCGTGAGAGATTCGTTGCTACTTCTAAAGTTAAATTGTGATTAGTTAGACAGAATAGGTGGATTAAGAAGTAATCGAGGTAACAAGCAATAACCAGATACAAAACTAACATGGATGAACAATTGGAACGACGTCGGGGTGGAAGATCGCAGTGAAGATGAGACCAGGTTTTGCTATTTCCATCAACATCCGTGTGCCAACTTTCAGTCCGTAACACTTGAGAAAGTTTATCCAAGTTTGGCCATAAAAAAGCAGCGATCTTCTTGGTTCATGAACCCAACTCGGAAGTAATATCCATGGATTGTCTTCAGTGTGACTATTAAACTAGTGTATTCAGTTATGGCAAGGCCGAGCATCTTGAGTACATGTGTTCTGGCAGAGCAAATAATACACTGCAGGAAAAATAATATGAGAACATAGCATGTTCAAAAAAAACCCACCCTCCCGGATAGAGAAGATGATTCTAGGAACATACTGTGCGCGTTTCAAAATGCTGTGGTAGGATGAGAAGGAACAAGTGTGGCGTCTCGCCGTGGGCGCAGAAATCTGTAGGGTACTCGCACTTTGGGCACTGCAACTGAAACACACTAGATTCAGTACGAAGAAAAATGCATCAACGGCGGCGGCTGCCATCCTAGGATTACCTGTGACCAAGGGACTTGGATTTATCGGGGATGGATGAAGAATTCGTACCTGGTTCTCCATGAGAAAACCCTATGCAATCACCGAGCGGGGGTTTTCTCTGAACAAGCAGACGAGGGAGAAGGGGATTCAGGCCCAATGAAATATTGCCGCTTCGTCCGTCCAGCTTACTGCTAAAGCTGGAAAGGGGGGGTTGTGATTTGACGGCTCATTGGGCATTACTGCGGCGCTACGACCAGGGTGTGTCTACCATGAAGTTGTGCACTCTAATTTGTGCATATGGCACATGGACCCCATTGCCGGTTGCCCCACATATCAGCGAAAGGAAGTAGAAAGACAGGAGTAACTAGTTACACATAAATATATTTTTGACAAAGAGATACTCCCTCTGTAAAGAAGTATACAAATATTTTATATCAGAGGCTCACCTTGCCGAGAAATATACTCCCTCTGCAACGCATGGGCATTATGGGGGTTCAGCTTTTTTATGGGGGTTCAGCTGAGAATATAATACTTAGATAGGCTCACGGTTCCGGACTTTGGGCCGCAGGCCGACCCTGCATGTTTGGGGGCCCATGTGTTCTACCTCAGCGCTTTTCATATTGCAAGCGATCGGTACTGCGCTGGTTTTAGATGCTGTCGCAAGGCAAATACACTAAATTGAATAAAGCACGGCAGCTGTTGGTATGAAATCGAACGACAGTTCCTAACCAGCAATTAGTGTTGCAAATCTATCAACGATATACCATGTGATAAATAATACTGTCGTACTACTTATACACATAGGACACTTGTTTCACCATGCCAGATTATTACATCAAAATCTCTCGAAGGATAGATTCATTCGGCAGTTGCGTGCTGCTACTGAAGAATTTCAAAGTTGATTTGGACCAGCTCTCCTTGCCGAGAAAGTTCGATTTTGACATCATCCCCTACCGCAAGATATGATTTAGATTTGAACCTTGACCATACTTTAGCATCAATCATCATGCGACCATCCTTTGTACTTACGGTATATTGAGCAGGTTCATTCACACCAAGGCTGCGCATGGTAAGAGAAACTTGGCCGCGGTAGCCTGGATTGTTGAACGACTCCCTCGTTGCTCTAGGAATTCCCTGTTTGCAAACAAGAAGACATACCCAAACAGTTAGATCAACACAGTGAATCATGTGAAACAACATGCAAACAAAAAAGAACGAAGCACTTGGGCGGCCAATGCTTACCAAGAAGGTGGACATGTCAGTTTTTATAAGGACTTTGGTATATGAAGTGCGAACTGCAGCCCAGTCTGTTGTCGGTGCAACTACACGGGCTGGACCAAATGCAAGTGCAAGTGTTGGTGCAGGTGCTGAAGCCGCTGCTGATGCCGGAGATGGTGCTCCTTGTAGAGCTGGTGGCGGTGTCGATGCCCGATCCTCCGGTAGATCAGACTGATCTGCTGACGTGGTCGGTGCCCAATCCTCAGCTGGATCAGACTGAGCTGCTGCTGCTGTCAGTGCTAGAGCAACTGCCGATACTCGATCTGTGCGAGACAGCGGTGATCGTGTCTGGTCTGCTATGATCAGCTTTCTAACTTGACTAGGATCCATGACCGTGATCCAGTTTTTTCTTCATTTCTTTTAAACGCGAGAAGGACTAATTGTGGCGTTTTTGTTAAACCAAACTATAGTTCATCATAGTGATTCAGCTTGTACTCAGACAACAAACTGATCCAATTTTTTCTAGTAATATAAGTGATGGACAGTGCCTTCGTTACCGACACGACATAAGAAGTGAAACCTGCAAAAATAGCCATTGTAGAGCAAACCAAACGGTTTATTCTGTGATGAATGTCACATGGCAAAACCTGCATCATAAAATTGCAAGAAAAGAAAGAAAACATGACATTAAATCAATAAGATTTAGATAGTAAATCAATAAGATTTACTTGATGTGACACGAGTGAATCCTTACCAGGAAATCACTATGTTGAAGTACTAAACAGAAGATTGATCGTCCAACTACACGTGGCATGCAGGGGCCCTGCCTACTCCCACAAGCAGGACAATCCAAAGGTCGTGACAAATCGGATGGACCGAACATCCGTGGGACTGGAAATCCTGGTGGGTGCGATAAACCCTGCAATGCATACAGATATTGGAGTGTAACCATAATTGATAAACCGTCCTCACAAAAAATATGATCGGGATACTTCAAAATGTATAGACTGAATTGAGTGGACAAACATTAACATAGACCATTCTCAGGACTGACCACACACCAAAAGTGGTAGTACTAATAAACAATACAGGGTTCACAAACGGAAATCAAGTACTGAACAATAGTACTTACTACAGACAAGCAACGTTGCACTAACTAAACTCTGTAGACTATTTCTTGCCACCGACCTACGGGATGAACCCCGCATAACTGACTAGGCCATGGACTTCGTGTGAGATGTCTACATGCACCATCACCATCTTGTCAACCTTGGAGAACCTAACAAAGTGGTCTTTCCACTCATAAACATGATGATGAAGACATGACGCATCAGATTTGTTGGGAAGCTTTACAAGAACCACACCCTTCGTAATCGAAGGCACAACCAGGAAATTGTTGTGGTCAAGTACAGCCTCGAGAACATGCCTGACAACAATGCTACAGGAAAACACTAGTTCAGGACACGTGGCGACAAGGACACAACAGCTGGATAGTTCAGCAGCAGAACTCATCATCAGGACTTCCAGTTCACACGGCATGACTTTGAGAACTTCATCTCCACCACGGACCTGGTTCTAATTCAAACAGAAACCATATTTCATTACTACCTCCATTCAGAAATATAAGATGATTTTCGATATTATACTCCATATATGACTACATATACGCACAGAAATGAGTGAACAAAGACACTAGAACATGTCTTCAAAGACATGAGAGAAGAGGGATTACATGCAATATCCATAACACAAGTTATTGAGGCAAATATACCCTCTTAAAAGGTAGCATTGATGTTCATAAAGTACTCCCTCCGTCCCAAATTCTTGTCTTAGATTTGTCTAGATACGGATGTATCAAGTCACATTTTAGTAATAGATACATCCGTATCTAGACAAATCTAAGACAACAAATTTGGGACAGAGGGAGTAGTTGAAAGTAATCTATAAGAAATTTGTGTCAACCTCTCGCATCTTTTGGTCAAAAGAGGAATTTAGAACCGTCATTTGGCACACTAAAATCACATGCAAGATCACCCAGAAAGTTGTACTACCAGTACTAGTACTGCGTTTTAGATGAAAAAACACGATCAAGATCGAGAAAAAGATCGTCAACAAGAGATATTACCTGGACTTGCTTAATGAGGGATCCCGGAGAGGGGGGCTTGGACAGGGCGATGGCTTTGAGCTTGTCTGCGGTAGTCTCGGCGGGGTGCTTTCTCTTCTTCGTACCATGAGCCTCGACGGTTTTGGCCAGAGCCATAGACATCACGTCGGCCGGTGCTCCGACGTCCATCCAAGAGAGGAAGCTGAGAGAGAAGAGTGAAAGGAGGAACGAGATGAGGGAGAAGCGAAGCGAGTGGGGGTTTTCTTCAAGAGAGGAAGCTGAGAGATAAGAGTGAAATGATGGTTGCTTCGTCCGTCCAACTTACTGCTGGAAAGGAGGGGGTTTTGTGATTTGATGACTGCTACGTCTTGAGCTTGCGTTGGTTTTCCTCGAAGAGGAGAGGGTGATGCAACAAAGTGTAGCGTAAGTATTTCCCTCAGTTTTGAGAACCAAGGTATCAATCCAGTAGGAGGCTCCTCAAAAGTCCCATGCACCTACACAAACAAACAGAGAACTCGCAACCAACGCAATAAAGGGGTTGTCAATCCCTTCACGGCTACTTGCGAAAGTGAGATCTAATAAAGATAGTATGATAAGATAGATATATTTTTGGTATTTTTGATATAGATGTAAAAAGTAAAGATGCAAATAAAAGTAGATGGAAAGCAAATATGAGAAGAGATAGACCCGGGGGCCATAGGTTTCACTAGAGGCTTCTCTCGAGATAGCATAAGTATTATGGTGGGTGAACAAATTACTGTCGAGCAATTGATAGAAAAGCGCATAGTTATGAGATTATCTAGGCATGATCATGTATATAGGCATCACGTCCATAACAAGTAGACAGACTCCTGCCTGCATCTATTACTATTACTCCACACATCGACCGACTCCTGCCTGCATCTAGAGTATTAAGTTCATAAGAACAGAGCAACGCATTAAGCAAGATGACATGATGTAGAGGGATAAACACATGCAATATGATATAAACCCCATCTTGTTATCCTCGATGGCAACAATACAATATGTGTCTTGCAACTCTTTCTGTCACTGGGTAAGAACACCGCAAGATTGAACCCAAAGCTAAGCACTTCTCCCATGGCAAGAAAGATCAATCTAGTAGGCCAAACCAAACAGATAACTCAAAGAGACTTGCAAAGATAACTCAATCATACATAAAAGAATTCAGAGAAGATTCAATATTATTCATAGATAAACTTGATCGTAAACCCACAATTCATCGAATCTCGACAAACACACCACAAAAAGAGATTACATCAAATAGTTCTCCACAAGAGAGGGGGAGAACATTGTATTGAGATCCAAAAAGAGAGAAGAAGCCATCTAGCTAATAACTATGGACCCGTAGGTCTGTGGTAAACTACTCACAACTCATCGGAGGGGCAAGGATGTTGATGTAGAGGCCCTCCATGGTTGCTTCCCCCTCCGGCAGAGTGCCGGCAAGGGCTCCAAGATGGGATCTCGCGGATACAGAAGGTTACGACGGTGGAAATTGTGTTTTGTGGTGCTCCTGCATGTTTTTGGGGTATGTAGGTATATATAGGAGGAAGAAGTACGTCGGTGGACGTCCGAGGGGCCCACGAGACAGGGGGCGCGCCCTAAGGGGGGGCGTGCCCTCCTATCTCGTGGGGCCCTTGGAGCTTTCTTGACTTGCACTCCAGGCTCTCCGGATCAGATTTGTTCCAAAAATAACGCTACCGAAGGTTTCATTCCGTTTGGAATCCGTTTGATATTCCTTTTCTTCGAAATACTGAAATAGGCAAAAAAACAGCAATATGGGCTGGGCCTCCGGTTAGTAGGTTAGTCCCAAAAATGATATAAATGTGTAAAATAAAGCCCATAAACATCCAAAAGGGGTAATATAATAGCATGGAACAATCAAAAATTATAGATACATTGGAGACGTATCAAGCATCCCCAAGCTTAATTCCTGCTCGTCCTCGAGTAGGTAAATGATAAAAAAGAAATTTTTGATGTGGAATGTTTCCTAGCATAATTAATAATATAATTTTCTTCATTGTGGCATGAATGTTCAGATCCAAATGAATACAAAATAAAAGTTCATATTGACATAAGAAATAGTAATACTTCAAGCATACTAATCAAAGTAATCATGTCTTCTCAAAATAACATGGCTAAAGAAAGTTATCCCTACAAAATCATATAGTCTGGCTATGCTCTATCTTCATCACACAAAGTATTTAATCATGCACAACGCCGATGACAAGCCAAGAAATTGTTTCATACTTTAATAATCTCAAACTTTTTCAACTTTCACACAATACATGAGCGTGAGCCATGGACATAACACTATATGTGGAATAGAATGGTGGTTGTGGAGAAGACAAAAAGGAGAAGATAGTCTCACATTAACTAGCCATATCAGCGGGCTATGGAGATACCCATTAATAGATATCAATGTGAGTGAGTACGGATTGCCATGCAACGGATGCACTAGAGTTATCAATATATGAAAGCTCAATAAAAGAAACTAAGTGGGGGTGCATCCAACTTGCTCGCTCACAAAGACCTAGGGCACTTTTGAGGAGGCCCATCATTGGAATATACAAGCCAAGTTCTATAATGAAAAATTCCTACTAGTATATGAAAGTGACAACATATGAGACTCTCTATCATGAATATCACGATGCTATTTTGAAGCACAAGTGTGGAAAAAGGGATAGTAACATTGTCCCTTCTCTCTTTTTCTCTCATTTTTTTTTCTCTTTTCTTTTTTTTCTTGTCTCTTTTTTCTTCTTTGGCCTTTTTTTTCTTTTTGGCCTTTCTCTTTTTTCCCCTTTTTTTTCTTTTGTAAAGTCCGAAGTCTCATCCCGACTTGTGGGGGAATCATAGTCTTCATCATCCTTTCCTCACTAGGACACTGCTCTAATAATGAAGATCATCACACTTTTATGGATTTACAACTCAAAGCTAGAACAAGATATAACTCTATATGAATGCCTCCGGCGGTGTACCGGGATATGCAATGAATCAAGAGCGACATGTATGAAAATTATGAAGGTGGCCTTGCCACAAATACAATGTCAACTACATGATCATGCAAAAAGCAATATGACAAAAGTAATGCGTGTCATATGAACGGGAACGGTGGAAAGTGGCATGGCAATATATCTCGGAATGGCTATGGAAATGCCATAATAGGTAGGTATGACGACTGTTTTGAGGAAGGAGTATGGTGGGTGTATGGTACCGGCGAAAGTTGCGCGGTACAAGAGAGGCTAGCAATGGTGGAAGGGTGAAAGAGTGCGTATAATCCATGGACTCAACATTAATCAAAAGAACTCATATACTTGTTGTAAAAATTTAGAAGTCATCAAAAATCAAAGTACTACGCGGATGCTCCTAGGGGGATAGATTGGTAGGGAAAGACCATCGCTCGTCCTCGACCGCCACTCATAAGGAAGACAATCAATAAATAAAATTGTGCTCCAACTTCATCACAATGCGGTTCACCATACGTGCATGCTACGGGAATCACAAGCTTCAACACAAGCATTCTTTAAATTCATAATCACCCAACTAGCAATATCACTACCTCCATATCTCAAAACAATTATCAAGCATCAAATTGATCATAGCATCCAATTCACTTTCTATGATAGTTTTTATTATACCCAACTTGGATGCTCATAATTCTAGGACCAACTTTATGATCATAGCAAATACCATGCTGTTCTAAAAGACTCTCAAAATAATATAAGTTAAGCATTAGAGACTAGGAATTTCTTCAAAATTAAGACACCACCATGCTCTAAAAGATATAAGTGAAGCACTAGAGCAAAAACTATCAAGCTCAAAAGATATAAGTGAAGCACATAGAGTATTCTAGCAAATTCTAATCAAATAGGCTTCTCCCAAGAGGTGTGTAAAACAAGGATGATTGTGGTAAACTAAAAAGCAAAGAGTAATATAATACACGACGCTCCAAGCAAAATACATATCATGTGGCGAATAAAAATATACCTCCAAGTAAAGTTACCAATGAACGAAGACGAAAGAGGGGATGCCTTCCCGGGGCATCCCAAAGCTTAGGCTTTTGGCTATTCTCGAATATCTTGGGGTGCCATAATCATCCCCAAGCTTAGGCTCTTGCCACTCCTTATTCCATAGTCCATAAAAGCTTTACCCAAAACTTGAAAACTTCACAACACAAAACTCAACAGGAAATCTTATAAGCTCCGTTAGTGAAAGAAAACAAAACCACCACATAAGGTACTGCAATGAACTCATTATTTCTTTATATTGGTGTTAAACCTACTGTATTCCAACTTCTTTTTGGTTTATAAACTAATTTACTAGCCATAGATGCATTGGAATAAGCAAACAACACACGAAAAACAGAATCTGTCAAAAACAGAACAGTCTGTAGTAATCTGTAACTAACGCAAACTTCTGGAACTGTAAAAATCCTACAAAAATAGGAAGTCCTGTACAATTTGTTTATTGAACAGTATCAAAAAGAAGCAACGCAAAAGCACGTTCCTGTGATTTAACAAAATTATATTCGTGCGTGCAAAGTTTCTGTTTTTCAGCAGAATCAAATCAACTATCATCGTAAGTTATCCTATAGGTTCTACTTGGCACAAACACTAATTAAAAGGTAAAAACACATCTATACAGAAGGTAGATGCAAGATTTATTACTAAACAGGAGCAAAAACTAAAAACATAAAGAAAAATTGGGTTGCCTCCCAACAAGCGCTTTTCTTTAAAGCCCTTTTTAGCTAGGCATTGAGATTTCAATGATGCTCACATGAAAGACAAGAATTGAAGCATAAAGAGAGCATCATAAAACATGTGACAAACACATCTAAGTCTAACATACTTCCTATGCATAGGCATGTTATAAGCAAACAAATTTGCAAGGCAAGCAAAAACTAGTATACGCAAGGAAGAAGAAAGAGATGAAAGCAATCTCAACATGACGAGAGGTAATTTAATAAGATAAAAATTTCTACGACCATATTTTCCTCTCTTATAATAATTACATGTAGGATCATACGCAAATTCAACAAAATAGCTATCACAAAACATATTCTCAATATGATCCACATGCATGCAAGGTTGACACTCTTCCAAGATAGTGGGATTAACATTAACTAAAGTCATGACCTTTCTGAACCCACTTTTATCAAAAATATCATAAGATTGAACATACTCCAAATATGTTGGATCCAAAGTTGACACTCTTCCAAACCCACTTTCAATATTATTGCAAACACTATTATCAATCTCATATTCATCATGGGGCTTAAAAAAATTTCAAGGTTATAACAAGAATCACCCCAATCATGATCATTGAAACAAGTAGTAGACATAGCAAAACTAGCATACCCAAGCTTAGGGTTTTGCATATTATTAGCACAACTGACATCAAGAGAATTTATAGGAAAATCATTGCAATCATGCTTTTTATTCAAGGAGTTATTGTGAATCTCTTGATAAATTTCTTCATCATAATTTTCAGATTCACAAATTTTGAGCAAAGCTTCATAAAGATAATCTAGTGCACAAAACTCACTAGCAATTGGTTCATCATAATTGGATCCCTTAAACAGATTAGCAAGCGGATGAGGATCCATAGATCTTAGGTTCTCTGTTTAGCAATAAATAAGCATCTAATCCAACCAAACGAGCAAACGAAAGGGCAAGCGAAAGAGAGGAGGAGATTGGGAAAGAGAGGGCGAATAAAACGGCAAGGGTGAAGTGGGGGAGAGGAAAACGAGAGGCAAATGGCAAATAATGTAAATGCGAGGGAGATGGGTTTGTGATGGGTACTTGTTATGTCTTGACTTGAGCGAAGACCTCCCCGACAACGGCGCCAGAAATCCTTCTTGCTACGTCTTGAGCTTGCGTTGGTTTTCCTCGAAGAGGGGAGGGTGATGCAG
Organism: Triticum aestivum; assembly: GCF_018294505.1. Taxonomy (NCBI): domain Eukaryota; kingdom Viridiplantae; phylum Streptophyta; class Magnoliopsida; order Poales; family Poaceae; genus Triticum; species Triticum aestivum. The sequence continues at coordinate 546,667,259 of NC_057798.1, read as the reverse complement.
CAAAGTGTAGCATAAGTATTTCCCTCAATTTTGAGAACCAAGGTATCAATCCAGTAGGAGGCTCCTCAAAAGTCCCACGCACCTACATAAACAAACTGAGAACTTGCAACCAACGCAATGAAGGGGTTGTCAATCCCTTCACGGCCACTTGCGAAAGTGAGATCTAATAAAGATAGTATGATAAGATAGATATATTTTTGGTATTTTTGATATAGATGCAAAAAGTAAAGATGCACATAAAAGTAGATGGAAAGCAAATATGATAAGAGATAGACCCAGTGGCCATAGGTTTCACTAGAGGCTTCTCTCGAGATAGCATAAGTATTACGGTGGGTGAATAAATTACTGTCGAGCAATTGATAGAAAAGCGCATAGTTATGAGATTATCTAGGCATGATCATGTATATAGGCATCATGTCCATAACAAGTAGACCGACTCCTGCCTGCATCTGCTACTATTACTCCACACATCGACCGACTCCTGCCTGCATCTAGAGTATTAAGTTCATAAGAACAAAGCAACACATTAAGCAAGATGACATGATGTAGAGGGATAAACACATGCAATATGATATAAACCCCATCTTGTTATCCTCGATGGCAACAATACAATACATGTCTCGCAACCCTTTCTATCACTGGGTAAGAACACCGCAAGATTGAACCCAAAGCTAAGCACTTCTCCCATGGCAAGAAAGATCAATCTAGTAGGCCAAACCAAACTGATAATTCTAAGAGACTTGCAAAGATAACTCAATCATACATAAAAGAATTCAGAGAAGATTCAAATATTATTCATAGATAAACTTGATCATAAACCCACAATTCATCAGATCTCAACAAACACACCGCAAAAAGAGATTACATCAAATAGTTCTCCACAAGAGAGGGGGAGAACATTGTATTGAGATCCAAAAAGAGAGAATAAGCCATCTAGCTAATAACTATGCACCCGTAGGTCTGTGGTAAACTACTCACAACTCATCGGAGGGGCAAGGATGTTGATGTAGAGGCCCTCCGTGGTTGCTTCCCCCTCCAGCAGAGTGCCGGCAAGGGTTCCAAGATGGGATCTCGCGGATATAGAAGGTTACGGCGGTGGAAATCGTGTTTCATGGTGCTCTTGGATGTTTTCGGGGTACGTAGGTATATATAGGAGGAAGAAGTACGTCGGTGGACGCCCGAGGGGCCCACGAGACAGGGGACGCGCCCTACACGGGGGGTGCCCTCCTATCTCGTGGGGCCTTCGGAGCTTTCTTGACTTGCACTCCAGGCTCTCTGGATTAGATTTGTTCCAAAAATAACGCTCCTGAAGGTTTCATTCCGTTTGGACTCCGTTTGATATTCCTTTTCTTCGAAATACTGAAATAGGCAAAAAAACATCAATATGGGCTGGGCCTCCGGTTAGTAGGTTAGTCCCAAAAAGGAAATAAATGTGTAAAATAAAGCCCATAAACTTCCAAAAGGGGTAATATAATAGCATGGAACAATCAAAAACTATAGATACGTTGGAGGCGTATCAACGGCTCATTGGGCATTACTGCGGCCGTTCGATCGGGGTAGTCTACCGTCACTCTACTACAGAGTAATTTAGTGCATGGCTGGTGGACCCAGGTGCTGGCTGTCCCACACATCAGCGAAAGTGAGTAATTTAGTGCATGGCTGGAGGAGGATCCGCACGGTAGAGCGTGTCCACTGTTTTTCATTCTGAAGAAAAAAATGATTACAGCAAGCGTTTCCACTCTTACGACGGAGGAGTGCGAAACACGGGAGCCACTTGAACATACACAGTGCTCCTACTACTAGGCATGTGCAGTGGTTCATACATCAGTACTACACAATCTTGTTGCTAGTGTAGTAAGATATGACGATAACAAATGATGTTGTGAGCATGTCAACTACTCCTATATGTAACATAGTACCGCTTTTTCGACTGTTCGGTCGAGAATGAACGGTGAGATCAATGTTAACAGAACTAGGTCCACAGCGCATGGAGAGTATGGTGCTACAGTACTCCACGAAACATGAACCATATGAAGCACATCCTATAGTGTTAGACAGGGTGTATGAAGGGTGCACGGGATGGGAGCAAAAGTTCCCTTCTCGACCCACTTTTGGGTGTTTGGCAGAGTGCATGAAGTGTGCATGAGTCCACACTAGTAGGTTGACAAAAATACACGAAGAGGAAACAACTATATTGAGATGAGAATGCAACCAAACACACCCACACGCTTTGTGCTACAGTGACTGATCTGCACCGTATGAGTTTGATCCAATGGTCATGTTGCGCCGAGACATGGACATGCCCATGCAGAGGGCGCCTAAAGACCACCAAAGTTCCTCTGCTTCTCGAGGCGCACGACGTTCGTGATGCAGGGTGCAACTGCCCATAGAGCCCGCTCCCGGTCGACGGGAGCCAGCTCGTCAAAGAAGGCATCCAATGGCACGAATGGATTCCGGTGACGGAGCCCTAAAAGGATTCGCCCAACAACGGCGATGGCAGCCCGCAACCCCTCCTTGTCCAGCTCAGCCCCCACCATCGCACGGAGATGGCTCAGCTCCTCGGAGATATAGGTGAAGAAGGAGACCAGGTCAGGAAATTGCAGCTTGTTGAAGTCGACCGGGTGGTCGAACGGGTTTAGCCCGACGGCCGGCATCGTCGCGCTGGCACGACGGTAGGCATCGCGCAGCCGCAACACATGCATGGCAACTTGGTTCACCAAGTGGTTGAGGCGATCCTGGACCTCGTCACGATCGGCCCGCTCGCGCTCCAGCCGGCTCCCCTGACGACCTATCGTATCTCGCGCTTTCTGCAGCAACGCCGCCAACGCCTCGAGCATCTTTATGGTGGACGCCTACCGCTTTTGAAGCTCCATGAACTCCCACACATAACGGAGGAGCATGGCACTCCTCTCCTCCTTGAGCTCACGGAGCTCTATGTCCTTGGCCCTGAGCTCCGCCTCCTTGGCATGAAGCTCCTGTGTCAGGTGCCTCACCTCGGACTCCGTGATCTGCTGCGCCGCCATGGCACCAGGTAGAAGCAATGGGGAGAGGAAGAAAAGGGGGCGAAACGGCTGAAAGACGATGCAATCTACAGGAAGGCGGAGAGAGCCAACCGAGGAGCGGGGAATCTTTTGGTTTTCACCACGGTAAAACACCAGTCGATGACTTCTCACATCAGGGAGCAGTGGGTTTTTACAGGCGGAGTCATCGTGACTAATTGCTGCCGCGCCTGCTCCCGTCAATCAAAAAATTAAAAATCCTGCCGCGCCTACTCCCGTCAATCAAAAAATTAAAAATCCTGCCGCACCCAAACACCAGAGCAACGCCGTGGTGGATATTTAAATTTACCTGCCGGCAAGTAGATAAAAAAAGGGGTGAAAAAACAAATGTGGCGGCGGCCTAGCTAATCGGTCGAACTAGCCCAACAAGCTAGCCACCGTGCTTCACTGATGTACTCGGCGGGAAAGGTGGTCTTTCGTGATTTGACGACTCATTTACTTGCTTCGGAGCTACGACCGAGGAGGACCCAGAAAATGCGCGGTAGGGCATCCCACGTCAGGAAGAATATATGCGTGCACCACCCGGGAGGACCCCGAAACCGTGCGGTAGGGTGTGCCACGTCTCGGCACGGAGGAAAAATGTGCGTGTAAAAATATACTGTATCAGACATAGTACCTATGGTTCGACCTCGGGACCCAGGCAGTCGGTCGAAAACACCCCACAAGCCACACAGCTTCATCATGCAAATGTGGCACGGTTAGCTCCGTCTCGACCAGCCACAACGTCTCTTGTTCTAGGCGATTCTTCTATTTTCCAAGCTTTTTTTAGTTGTAATAACACCACGACAAGCTAGTGCCTCTCTTTGTGTGTGCCCGTGCAAAGGTTAGACGATGGAGAGAAGAGAGATTGAGATCGCGGACCTGGGACCCACCAGTAAGTGAGACAATGGTCATGCACGTGTTGACGAGGCACTCCCTCTACTCTACTCAACGCAAGTACTGTATAAAATCAAGTAATGGGACAAAGCCAACAACCGTTCGTTTTTTCAGGCTATCGACTTACGCTTTGTAGTCCAGGTTGCGAGTTCGAATCTCGTCTTTCAGATTTGTTAGTTTTAGGTCCAAATTTGATTAATGACAAGTGGGACCCCCGTGTGTTGTTCCGATATTTCAGTGTAGGATGGTTTTTTTTGAACAAACACTTTGCACGGTTAGACAAGTAACGGCATGAGTTACACGTATTTTGCAAGTTTACGAACAAGAATGATAGCGGCATAGAATATCACATCCACCCCGCAGCTTAGATACTATGGTGATACGAGTTTTTATACCGTTGGAAGTGAGATCCAATGGCTTGGGAGTAGTCTTTGTGATTATGCGCAATTTCCAAACTCTCCAAAGGTTTTTTTTTGCAAATAAAACATTCAGGCCTCGTGTGTGTCGCTGCATCTTCAATCCAACGGCTCCCCGGTGCTCATATTAGGTGCTCCCCGTAGCTTAATTACCCGCTACAATGATATGAGCATCTAGGTCGTATGACCAGTGATCAGATGGCACAAGCATAGTACTTGTACTTTATGCGCATTTCCCAAACTCTATCAGCCGTATATTGCAAAAACATTCAAACCTCCTATTGTGGGCTGTTAGATCTCAGTGAACTCGTATCACCATAGAATCTATGGTGCGGGAGCACCTCATACTCTCCTGTGCGAGAAAACATAAGGTGCTATCGCAGCTTGGATGCTACGGTGATACGAGCTTGGAGGTCGTTTGATCTGAGATCCAATGGCATCTGAGCAGTCTTTGTGCTTGTAAGCAGTGGCCGAACTCTTTTGGGGCTTTTCTGCAAAAAACTATTCGAACCACCGAGGAGGTGTTGGGTCACAAATCCAACGCCTCCGAAGAGCTTGTATCACCAAAGCATCTAAGGTGTGGTAGCACATGATATTCTTACATACAGGAGAATATGATGTCCTCCTTCATCTTAGATGCTACGGTGATACGAGCTTCGAGGTCGTTGGATATGGGATCAAAGGGCATCTAAGTAGTTTTTGTACAAATTGTGTGCAATTCTCAAACTCATCAAGGTTTCCTCCAAAAAAATTAAGACACATCTTGTGAGCTGCTATATCTCAGATCTACAAGCTCCAAGCAACTCGTATCGGCATATAGCATCTAAGGTATGGGGGCACATGATATTCTCCCGGGGAGGAGGGGTGGGGCGTGCACAACCAATCGGTGGTTGGGAGGGTGGGGACAAATATAATCTAAACAACCCTAAACAGAGCTCCACAATTTTATCTAAGGTCGAGGGGTTGACCCCCGACAATCAGCTCCGCCTAAACACAACATTTGCATGTACTGTAGTACTAGACTTAATATTCATGTTTCAGTTTCATGTTCATTTTAAATATTGAACTGAGGACCATGGATGTCTTACATTTTACTCCCTTCGTTCCTAAATATTAGTCTTTTTAGAGGCTTCAAATGGACTGGCACATACGGATGTATATAGACATATTTTAGAGTCTAGATTCACTCATTTTGCTCCGTATGTAGTCACTTGTTGAACTCTCTAAAAGACTAAAATTTAGGAATAGAAGGAGTATTTTTGAATTCGTGTCATACATGCATGGGTTGGAAAAATAGATGCACTATACTTATTGGATTGTTGTTGTGTTCGTGCGCGTCTCTCTCTCTCTCTCTCTCTCTGTGTGTGTGTGTGTGTGTGTGTGTGTGTGTGTGTGTGTGGTCATATGCTTGATACATACAAAGTTCTCGCACCTTCATATTGTTCATCATTTAAATTTGAATTTGCATTGGAAAACTTACTAGGGATACCATGAAATGTGAAATCCACGTTGAGATCACTATATCACAAACTCACTCTAATTCAACAACTCGTCATAAATCAATTACCACGTTGAGATTAGTATTTGCAAGGAAAATATGGGTATTGTAATACACACAGATTCGTTCGGCAATTTAAAAGGTTCCTTTCGTATTCTCGAATGGTAGGACCCAACGGCGTACCAGCCAGACCTTGGCTCGTGTTGATCCTAAAAAAACGGGCTTGTGTCCTTCGGTGGCGTGTGTGGTATGCACATTAGGCAACCCCAACAAGTCGAGTCTCAGCGTTTCAAGTCGAAATATCTGGCGGCCAGAATTCTAGCCCTAGGAAATTCCCCTCATGTCCCCGGTCCATAATGACTACCGATGAAGAATGGAGGGATGCTTTAGTAACTAGACAACGTTACCTACCGTGCCGAGCACGGTTCAATTCCCTCGGTCGCCGCTTGTCAAGATCACCCGTCAACTGCATTGCCTAGTACGTACTACTACTACTACACCAGGATGAGCATAGAATTGAGCCCGTTTGTTCGTGCCTAGTACTTGAGTTAATATATTAGGCAATGCACTGGTACGCATGGATTATCCTTTTACTCCCTCCTTTCTAGTTTATAGGGCTTATCTCAAAATTTTAATTTTCCCATTTTATAAGTCTCAATTTGGCTATTCCCCATCACATGTTCAGATTTCAAGGTGCAATAAATCATTACATGCAAGAATTAAGAGAAAATTGACCAATGCATGTACTTTATGCATGCATGCATTGCAATTAATGCATTTGTAAACACAATTTTTGGGGAAAACAAGTGCATTAATTGAGTGGTTTTGCAAACTACAACAATTGTTCCACCACTCACCATCTACCTTGGTTGGTAAGATTTTTGAATTGAGCCCTATAAACCGGAAAGGAGGTTTAACTAAGCAAAATGTTTGACCAAATCCATTCTTAAGAAATACAACAGGAAAGATGTACGCCTTGAAAATTTATTGTATGATGCAGGTTATGATATTGTTTCGAATCCTGGATCTTAAATTTCAGAAAATCCAAAAGTGAGCATAAATTCTTGAAACTGAGCATGGTCACGTGATATGGCACAAATATTACTTCGTAAGTTTTTTCTTCAATTCGAGACAAGCTGCTTATGACAAGTTGCACAAATGAAGAGACAAGGTATTTTGGAACAAAGACCTGTCACGTTAAGGCGAACGCTTTCACTATTGAAACCGTGGGCTTTTACGTGCCGCCACGAGTCCCCGCTTCTCATCAGCAGGTGCCGTCCCAGCAAGCATGTGAGTCGACGGGAGGCGTGCAAGCAGACCGCTGCGCCGGCTGTCAGGGAGGCGTGCGAGCAGACCGCTGTGCAGACTCACCGGGAGGCGAGCCCTTTGACCAGGCTCCGCCGCCCACCGTCGTCCCAACTGCTCCCACTTTTAATGTCGCTGACGCCGCAGTTTAAAATCAACCCCGCACTACCCGTATCGCTACAATCCTCTCTCTTCCTCTCCGATTCTCCTGTCGTCTACCTCCAAATAGCTTGACCTAAATGTACGCCATGCCACATCATGATGGTCTGCCCTTAGTGTTCCATTTTCATGAGGAAGACATCCAGCCGGAGTCTCAAGAACATAAGGCGCTTTGGGACGAGCTTGAACTGGCCTTGCAGGAAGACGCCGCGCCTGTCCCCGCTCCCGTCGTCCCGACTGCGCCAGCGCCCATCCCCGTGGCATTGATGGGCTGGGAGCCACACATTGTCACCAAGCTTGATGCCACGGGGTTCCACGAGGTCCCCGCCGACTTTCACACACCCGTGCACCTACCAGCGCATGCGCTTGCACGTGCACTGACGCGCACGCCTGTGCCAGTGCCCGTGCACATGCCAACGCATGCGCCTGCGCGTGCACTGACGTGCGCGCCCATGTCGGTGCCCGTGCACACGAATGTCTCTGCTGCGCCGTTGACAGCGCTTGTCCCCGCACGGGTGTCAGTGCCCCCCTCAGCGGCATGGATGGCTGCCGTCGACCGCTTCCTTGCACCAACGTTAGTCGCCTCCTCCCGCCAGTTTACTCGCTCCGAAGTCCAGAACATTTTGGCCTTCCTTGAAGATAGGCCAATGTCCAGGAGTATGCCAACAATGGCGCAAGACGCCGCCATAGCCGTCGGTCAGTGGCCCGACGACACACAAAGCACGGCAGAGGAGCCGCTTCCCACCGCGAGACGCCCCCGCCGCCGCTGCGTAATCTAAATTTGCCATGAAAAACATTTGGATTGCCATGCTTAAAATCCGAACGTTTATCATTTCCGTTTATTTTATATCGATTGTTGTATAATTTAAAGTCGAAGTCAGACTGAACGAAATGTATGGTTTGATCGATTGAATGTTCTGCTAGAGCCGCATCAAATTAAATATAAAACGTCATCAAGCCACATGTATTCCTTGTCATCCAACGACCTAGACTGCTTCAATGTCGAGTGCTCAACACGTTTAGCGTGCAGTTAATTCATGCCAAAAATAGTGCTAATCACATGACAACACGCAAATAATATCCTAGTAGTTAATATCCGCATGCACTTAATATACTTTCAAATTAACGTGCATTGCACGTACACACTGACTAGTGCTGCTAGTACGTGAAATTGGTGCCGTGACTTGTGAACGCGTCCAGATATGGTCAACGGCAACATCGCCTGCGAGTTCTTCCTGTTTGACCGTGCGTCTAAACGCAGAAGGGGAGGAGAGAGAGAGCACACATGGAATCCACCAGTAAGTGAAGGTGAATAGTACTAAAAATAATATTACATGTTATCCATTAATTAGGCTGTGGTAATATAAAAACATTATGTGAACAAAGGGGGTACAAACAACATTGCTATTCTACGTATGTTGCCTATTAACGTGCGGCTTGAAGGCCCGGTCGCATGTTCGATCCTCGTCCTTTATTGTTTAATTTGTATATGGGTCCAAATTTGTTTCATGACATGTGGGCCGCTCGGTGTGTAGTTTGTAGCACTTTAATTTGTGGGTCGAAATTTGTTCCATTCCAAGTGGACTATCGGTGTGTAGTTTTGTAGCTTATTTATAATAATTAAAGAGAACAACATAGTTTTTCAATAATACCATGGTGCAACATTGAAGGAGAGAAAGGACGTGCGAGAGAGCGATGACCGAGCCAGAGGGAAATCAACTAGGGGAGTTGCGTGGGTTGCAACGGTGTTTGGAGTAGTTGTGGGCCGAATGCTACGAAAATATAATCTAAACCGACCGGAATAAATGCCTGCACAAATTAATCCAAGGTTGGAGTGCCCCTCACAATGTAAATAGCTCCGGCTTTGTGAGGGATGGAGAGGTAGTAGCTTCAACGCGTGGAAGATACGGTGTGAGAAAGCGAGGTCAATCGAGAGACATATAGATAGAGAGACAAAGTGAGTGTGGTCCGACATTCACTGAACAAATATATATGCTTCGGAGAGATATTGTCCGATTGAGCTTTTGGTAAGGGTGAGGGGTGTAAGATAGAGCTTGAGAGATGATCCAGTCACAGACGTGTAGATATATTTTGTGCGTGGGAGGAAGCAAGGTCAACCGATCACATAGGGGCCGTGCGATCGAAAGAGTGAGACGGGTTGGAGAGAGTGACCTAGATAGACGATGTGCGTGAGAGAGTATACAATGTGAATAGGTCGAATTGGGCTCAAACATGGTGATATATCGTTTTTGTCCAAGAAAGAGCGAGGTCAATCGAGACATACGGATATATATATATATATACATATACTAGTATGTATGCACGTGCAATGCACGTCTTAAAAGAATGGAGTGATTTTGGAGTGTGACTCGAAAAAAGTATAATGGAGTGATTTTGATAAATGGAATTCCACCCACAATTGTTTTTAATATTCACACAAAAAACTGTACATTCACATCTAAAATACCGGAGGTTCATTAAAAAACTGTATGTTACTCTATTATTTTTTCTTCCCATTCTCCTCCCAAACCTTCTTATCTGGGCTCAAGTCGTCATGCGCTCAAGCAGTAATATAGCCCATGAGGCATCGCATATGGGCCTTTTTTTTCCTGGAAGGACCACGTGAATATTCTAGAACACAACAGAGGCAACAACAGTCTACTGTTCATGGCGAATCCGGCTGATCTTAGCCCTTGCATTTTGGAGACCAACGGTTATGATTGATGCTCTGGATCCATCTCAAAACTATATATATATATATATATATATATATATATATATAGAGAGAGAGAGAGAGAGAGAGATTGAGTGAGCGTGGCCCACCATGAGATCGAAAGAGTGGTGGCGGCTTGGATGGACTGACCTAGATAGACAATCTGCGTGAGAGAGTATAGAGTGTGTCGATCGAGGCCCGAACAGGGAGATATATCATTTGTGTGTGAAAGAAAACAAGGTTAAATGAGACTCAGATAAAGAGAGCGAAATTGAGCGAGTGTGGCCTGCCGTGCGGAAGAAAGAGTGAGACAGTCTCGAGGGAGTGACCTAGATATACAACATGCGTGCGTGCGCATGAGAGGTTGGGGGCGGGGGGGGGGGGGGCTAGATAGGAAATGCATGTATTTAGCGCGAGAGGGTGAGAGGGAGAGGGGGGAAGAGAAAGAGAGAGAGCTCGACATGGGGTGCAATGGCGGGTGTGTGAGGTAAATACATTTGGTAACAGGAGTGGAAAAAGGGGTTGTGTAGTTGAGAGACTTAGAGATCGAAACACGGAGAGAAAGAATGAACGTGTGTTGGAAACCGATAGCTTGCTAAGGTGGTTAGGAGAGGAAGATTGACCGATAAAGGAAGTATGTAGCGTTTGTGCACGCGCGCGGCGGGGGGGGGGCTAAAAACAACATTTGAATGTACATAGTATGAGACTTAATATCGATGTTTCAATTTAGTGTACATTGTAAGATTTGAACCATGGACCAGGCATACGGGTAATTATTTTGAATTCGTGCCATACTAAGTTTCGAAAAGTTGACATTGACTCAATCTGTTGTGCTATTTTGTAGGTCATATGTTTGAATCCATCCAAAAGTTTTCTCACTACCATGGTGTTCATCATATACATATGAATTTGTATTAAAAAAGTAGCATGGATACAGTGAAATGCGAAATCCATGTTAGAATTGGAGATCGCTACGTGACACACACTCTCATTCAAATAACTAACTACGTGACACACACTCTAATTCAAATAACTAATTATGTGACACACTCTAATCCACGTTAGCGTGGGTACCGTTTTGATTTTTTTTCAAATAACTCCTCATTAATTAATTTATAGTACTCCCTCTGTTCACTTTTATAAGACCTTGAAGACATTTCAGACAATGTGCAAAATAGTTCATTTTAAGTTGTCTGAAACAACTTACAAAAGTGAACGGATGGAGTATCTCGTTTCGAATGACTAATTATTGCAAGGAAAACACGGGCATGGTAATACATACAGATTCGTTTGCAAATGAAAGAAGATTCATTTGCATTCTCAAATGTAGGCGCACCAGGCAGACCAGGGTCGTGTCGGGGTGGATGCTGCTTCGGTGCCTTAAAGGCAACTGCCCTTGGGTGACTGACATGTGGGCCAGCCACCTGTTGGGCCCACATGTCATGGACACAAAGGCAGGTGCCTTAAGGCACCAAAGCATAGTCCTGTCGGGGTGGTCGCGTGTGTTGGACGGACGCGTAGCACCCAGCCACCCATCCCCCCCCCAAAAGGACGACGACAATATAAGTTCGCGCTTCCACATTTCGGATTGAAATATCTGGCGGCCCCAATTCCAGCCCTGCAAAATCTCTCTTCTCCACCATCCCCTTCCGCGCCCAGATTGCTCAAATCCCTAATTCGCCGCCATCCCTCGAATCGCCCCTTGTCTCGTCTCTTTCCCCACCGTTCCCCACCTCTGTGCCCGACGACGACGACGAAGACGACGGTCGCGCTTCACCACCGCACCGAAGCTACCTCATCTACGCCCTCATCCACCACACCAGGTGGTCCACCGACAACGTCGGCCGCCGCAACCGACGTGCCTCATAGACACCGAGTTCCACCGCATTAGGTGCGCTTCACCGACGCCGTCTCCCAGCTCACCGGGGCTACTTCACCGAGAACATCATCGCACCTCCGCCCCCCGAGGCCGTTGGGGCTTCACCAATGGTCTCGTCTACCGCATCGTAGTGCTCCGCTGCCACTCAAGATCTGCATCCGTGCGCGGCCAGCCAACGCCAGCGCATCACCCTCAACGGCTCTAAACTGACCCGCACTCTAGCTAGGCGAGCATGCCCAAACGCCGGCCCAAACTAGGTATCCACACATCACTCCCTTGTGCACTGTTCCGACGATGTTTGGATATCCTTTCACTGCTGTCGGGGATATACCCCGCGGTATGACCTGGCTGGAGTCGTAAACCGGCCGAGACTTGTTAAACCGGTAGATGGCTAAGACAGACGGTAAACTGGCAAGTGTTAAACCGACAGATGGCTAAGACAGACGGTAAACTGTCAAGTGGTAAACCGGCAGAGTTAAGACAGATGACAGACACTGTTAAACCGACAGACATTGTTAAACTGGCAAACATTGTTAAACCGGCAGACGTTGTTAAACCGGCAGACAATGTTAAACCGGCAGACGTTGAGAAGCCCAGGAAAGGAAGTCAAAATAGTTTAAGTTAAAGTCCAAGTTGGACTCCACATGTAACCCGCCCCTTCAACATATATAAGGAGGGGCAGGGCTCCCCAAAGAGGGACAAGCAAGAAACAATCTATAGGGCTAGACACAACTAGAAGAGAGTCGGTTTACGGCAACTACCTCGTGATGATAATGAGATCTAGCCTCAAACATCATGTAGGGTTTTTACCGGATGATGTTTCCCCGGGCCCGAAGCTGTCTAAACCCTTGTCTTGTGTTGCGTCTCTCGAGTCCGCTCAACCCCTCTCAAGCTAGCACATAGATGCATTGGCCTCGCGACAAAGTCCTCACACTAAGGACATCTGACGTGTTAATTCCATGACAACTACTCTCTTAGCTTACACGCCTATGCAACTCTGACTTTAACTCTTATTTCTTCTGGAGATATCATCTGAAACAAGCAAATCCATTTTTTAGCAAAGCATGACGGTGCTACGGGATCTGGTACACATCCCGCACACCCGTATAACCTTGTAAGTATCTGTCCTCCGGTACAACCTCAAGGTCGATTCCTCTTATTTAATCAACCATTCGTCGTGTAAAAAATGCAGAGGGGGATGGAAGGAGCACAAGGCCTGCACATCCAAGCAAGTGGTAACATGGACTTGTACATGGAACATCCCAAGCGCAAGCAGAGCTGCAGTGAGCATGTACTATGAGCTAGCGTAAGTCCCTGCATTTCATTTAATTCGTACTGGCATTCGTGTATGATTTGTGTGCAGTGGCTGATCCACGAATTCAAGTTACCAGGGGAGAACATTTAACTTAAAAAATACGAAGGCACTTGCACTCAGGAAATCAACATAACTTGAGAAATGTGAAGCTACATGCACTTTGAAAACCAGCTAATGATCCAAAGTAGTTCAGATTATAAACACTAAATGATGCAAGCACCAAAAAACACAAAATGCAACATGGTGTACAAGGACTACAAAGATGGTCTGTACCTGCTTGACTTATTCGTTCTCTGGCTGAAAATATTGAAGTGTAATTGCACATATAACCAGTGCGCAAACTACATATCAATATATCTATCCTGCACAAGTATGCCAATAGTTTCAAACAACAGATTAGAAAAGTATTTATGCTATGTTGTCATGATACATGGACTTTCTGGTAGACGGCCTCGACGTTTCCTCAAGCTATGAAAATGCACTATAATTTGCTTGTCATCAATGCCTGCAAATCTCTGTCTCTCTCAACATAGTAGATCATCATTAGACACTAAATCCTTCAATGAGCTTGCAAAATTCTTGCACTAGATCCCTCATTAGACACTATATGTTCATCATCAGGAGCATGTAAAATGTTTGCATCAAATCCTTCATTAGCAGTCTGTTCATTAGACACTTCGGGCTCAAGAACAACATGAGCTTGTATGTTTGCACCGGAAACTTGATTAGATACATCAGATTTAGTCAGTTCAGTATTGATTGGGGGAGTTATAAAATAAGTAGAAATTAGTTTCATTTTCTCATAGATTCCCTACATACAAGCAGTTTTACAACACCGTCAGGTTTAACTATTGGCTAGAAATTGAAGAGTTGAATTAGATATAATCAGGGATGTGGTGTACCTGCTCGTTGTGCATGCTACTCTTGCAAGCTGCGACTGTCCGTTTACGCAAGCTGGATGCCATGCCCGTGCTGTCGCCGCTGCCTCCCACGCAGGCTACACCCAGGGTTGGATCTTCATCTTCTTGTCCTTCCATTCGCTTGAAGCCCGGCGACCGCCCTCCAACGAGGGCGTGAGGAAGTGTTGTGTCGGTCTGTCCACCGGCGGCTAGGTTAGGAGCGAACCAGACTGGAGGCTGGAGTGAATGAATTGGGATTTTTCCTGCTGTCGATCGATATGGGAGGCGCTTGTATGGGCCGCGAGCCTGCTATAGGGCCTGCCTTGCACTTATGTTATTGGCCCATCCAAATTGAAACATTTTTCTTCATTTTTTACATTGCCTGCTCGTGCATTGGGACGAACAAAACTAGCATGGGCCAACCTGGAAGACTCAAACTATGTGCACACTTTCCAGCCACCTGAGGCGGCCGCCCATACCAGCCCCTATGGTGGCATCGCCCCTTTTTGCGTGTATGATTGGATAGTGAAAAATATTCCGGTGGCACTTTTGATTTACCCACAGAATGGTTGAATTGCTTGTTTCTATGAACCGAGTTCGCCAATAATGTGAAGGATGCCAGTCTTTTCATCCTATTGTAGATCGCTTAGATCTCGATATGCCAGAAGTAATCACATGAAATATACAGTAAAAGCCAGTGTGATGTGTTTGGCTACAACTAGTCTGACTACACGTCCTCATATAACATATCAAGGACGCACCATCTTACCAGATTAACCATTCGACTTACCCATGCTGTGTGGGAAGAAAGAAGTATTGGGACTGCGTATCCAAGCAATTGATGCCATGGACTCCTTTGTACAACCTTGTAAGCGAAAAAGAAGTTGCAGTGTGCTTGTACAAAGAACTAGCATAAGTTCAGTTACCTGCTTCTCGGAATTTTAGTTAGCCACTTATTGCAAAATTGTTCAATTATGTTGCTTGGCTTAATTTAGTTTGCTACTGATTACATAATGGCACAGCCTGTTAATCATATTGTAGACTGCGCCTATCTATTTGTTTGATACTTACTGTTAAGAATTACATGTTTCCCTTAACTTAAATATCTACTTGTTTGTTTAACTGCTTTGCTGCTGCAACAGCAGGTTACAATGATGTTAATAAGTACTGTACTTTTCAGCATCCAATTGAAACTCTTTAATTCCTTGTTTGTTTAACTGGTTTGCTGTTATAACTCCTAGTTGAGATGTTTTGCTAATTTCAACTTTTCTGAATCCAATCGGAACTTTAATGGCAAAACAGGTTAGCCCAAGATCAAAGAGCGAGGTCCCCATGGACGTTGCATCATCCCACAGCAGTGGCACCGGCCCAATCGTGCATTATGAATTGCCAACTATTGATGCTCTAGAGGCTAAACTAGTGGTAGAAAGAGATTCTGCTTCTGCACTTTGAGATGAAGTTGACATGTTGAGGAAGCAAACAGCACAATGACAAGCAGTACTCAAGACAACCATTAAATATTTGGTGGATTTCAAAACGAAGCAAGCTGAGACTGACCAGATTGTTCAGGTCCTGAAGGAAAAAAGGAAATTAAATTCCTACTTGGTAAATCATAGGTGAAATGTTCTTTCCATAGTCGAATAACCTTTGTGTTGTCTATTCATGTAATCAATCAAACCATTTGTTTTAGAGATCATGTAATAATTGTTTTTTTTGTTTTTTGGTTTGTAATTTTATTTGAGAACAAGTCTGTATTAATTGATAAGACTCGGAGACATTTCATTTGGATTGCTGTGCCAGACCTAAAAATATGCCAATCGGGCTGAATGTGCATTCAGCAATAATAGTAGCATAGATGGACCATAAGTGGCACGCATCGGAAAGGGCCAAGATGCTGGCTAAAAAAGGATGCTGTTGTAGCCAAAAAAAGTACAGCGGCCTGGCTTATGTATGTTAGTTGATATTATTGATCCATATACTCTATAAGTGTTTATATGTCTGTTAGTTCTATACATTCTTGGTTGATTGACTCGGTATTTGAATCTTGATACATCGCTTGTGTACATATCTAAATGGGAGTACACATTATGCTGTGTGTGACATTTGAGTTGGACATGAAGTGTTCCAAATATTCGAATTCACCTTAAACTGGATTCTAGTTTCTGAATTTGAGTATCTGCATTTGTAAACCATATTCATATATGAAAGTGGCATACATCTTTGTCGTCCTTTTGAAGATATATAAAAACACATAGAATGATTTATAAAGATTCATATAGGAATACAAAGTGGATTCGAATTTAGTTGCCAGGGTAAACGTGGATGCTTATTGTCCCAAAATTCGAAAGAAGCAGCAAAATGTCCACTCCCACGTCGGCTGCCTGAAGCCAAGTGTTTGGTAGATGGAAATTACTGTCTACCCATTACACGGACAATCCATCGGCCCGATTTCCACTTCTCTAAATAGGGGTAGGTTAGTAACTTCAATTAGACGTGACACGACCGCCTCTGAGCCCATTCCGACACGATGGGCGTCAAACATGGGCGGCAAAACACATTTGATTCAAGATCGTCCGAAAGACCTCTGTTTCTCCCTCCATTCCACATTCATACACGGTGGGCGGCAAAACAAACTCGACTCGGCCGAAATTGATGTAGGCAAATATTTTCAATAGGGGCAGGTTTGTAACTTCACTCAGACGTGACACAACCGCCCTACCTTTCAGCCTCGTTCATACACCGTGGGCGCCAACCATGGGTGCCAACCACCCTCTCCTCGCCCGAAATTGCTCTGGGCAAATATTGGCGAGATGCGAGATTACTGTTCTATCCCCAACCGACGAGATGTTCAAATTTTAAATGGGGGCTAAGTTCGTAACTTTCCCATATTTCAGACAGGCGTGTCCCAAAAACATGGTTCCCTATACCTCTCCCTCCATTTTCCCATTCATAAACCGTCCGCGCTAGAACACCCCATCCCCACAGCAGCCTCCGTCCGCCACCCCATCCATCACCGTCGTCCTTCACCACATCCATCGCCATCGTCCTCCACCATGTCGGAGCGCCTACCAAGACCGCGTCGTCCACTGCTAGAGATGGACGTTTCTCATCCAGGACGACAGACCAATAGCCTTGCATCGCGTCCTCTCGCTTCATTGGCGTCGTCGTCCTCTTTGCCAGGGCCGCTCACACGACCTTCTCTTCCACCACAACGGGACTTATCCCCGATGCGCCCGTCTACCGTCGTAGATCTGCTTCAACGCCACTGATAGCCATCGCACCCCCGATGCCTACACGGCGCCGCAAGAGAGGTGGTACTTCATATCTCCTCAACTTTTTGATCTCAACTAGAAAATAGATCTTAACTTGGTTACTCTACTTTCTTTTCAGCTCTTAGAATTTAGTTCCTAGTTCGAAGCAAACAATGGATGCTAAATATCATCTCTCCGATTTGCAGTTTCAAATCTGCCATGGCACAGCCATAATAAGGTTTAATTGATCATGCTTAGGGTTTAATTGATCATGTTGGTTCCGTGGTGGTTTCTTTAATAGAAATCGGAGGGGAAACCCTCTTTTGCTAAAGAAAATATGCTTAGAGTTTCCTATTTTATGATCACTATACGATCAAAATACGTGCTTCGTGTCATAATAACACTGCTCCACCCATCAAGCTAAACAAGCTTAGATGTTCAAATATGAATCTAATATTATTAAAACAGAGTTGTTTAATTGGTCAGCTAAATGTTCCTAAATTAGTTTCGAAAATGCATATTCGCCGCTCGAGTGTGTATCTCTACAGGGTGCCCACGGTGGGCCGGCCCACCCTGGGATTTTGGGTCGTCCCATGCCCCGATTCCCCTCTGTTCTGCTGCGTGCTTCCGATCCGTACTCTCCCCCAGTCGCCTGCCTCACCGGCGACTTGCTGTCCCCGAGCAGCATGACTATAGGAGGAGACGCCGGACTAGCAGGAGGCCAGGAGCCGCTCTCCCAACAGCGTCACCACTGCCCGGGCGCGCCGCCGTGCCTACCTTCCCAGTCCGTTCAGGGCTCAGGCGTGCAGCACCCACCAAGCCAACCCGATTTATCCTGAGATACGTCCTCAACACTCAGCAGCCACTCCTCATCACCCATTTTCTAATTGATTCATTACTCATTAGGCAGGACTATCATTAGGGTTTGTCGTGTGCTCAGTGCTACCTACACTTAATGGTTCAGATGTATTTCGGTAATCTTTAGTACCTCTAAAGTTCACAGGGTTTTCAAAATTCCGGCCCTCGGAACAGAAACTAGTCATTTTGGATTGTTGGTCGTAGTGACATTGACCCAGATTACTACTGCAAGCCAGGTTTGTTGACAATTTTACTTGTCTTTCTTACTCATTCGATATAATATCCAATTATTCACGTCGATTAGTTGTAAACAATAAGTGCTAGACAAACTTCTTCATTCAGATTTTGGATGGTCTCTTACTGAAGTTACAATTCTGCATACTTGTCCTAATAGGCTCACAAGTAAATGATTGATTCACTACATCTATGCATGCCTTGTCATATTTGTTGTCAATATTCTTTTAGGGTGGACCACCCTATTTCTAAATACTGGAACCGTAGACATGAGTGAATAGTATTTCTCTATGTGATCTCTTCCATCATGTGTGGGTAACGAACACTGCATTGTATAGAAAGAAAGTGTCATTTCCAGCTTTTACATAGGTTTTGATCTTTTACATGGAATACAATCTGCCTACTTGCTTTATGTCGCACTACCAACACTCCACCCTTGAAGCTAAACATTACGCCACTCATAATTGCTTAGTTTATTTGTTCAAATACGAATTTCATATGATTCTAATGTTCCTACTTCAGTTTTGAAATGTGTGTCTGCCTGTTATAGAGACATAAGGGGTTTGTATTTTTGCCTGTGGTCTGGTCAGCACGGTTGGGGAGGTGAACTTTGCATATGTAGGGGTTTATAGGGAGACACTCTCTGAGTTGAATCCGCAATGCATTCCATAAAAAAATTTACTACTTTTTATGTTTTCATGAATCTCAGATTCTGAACAACATCATAATGATTATGAGCTTGCGCGCATGAAAAGAATAAAGCAGAACAATGCCATGGCTGTCAAACTTGGCATTAAGGGATGAAATCAAGTCTGGATGCAATGCAATGCAAACGCTCTCCACCTACAGATTCATGCTCAGAATATGATCCTAACAGTGATTCTGAGCTAGAGGGAGACCTAAGTCAATGTAGCTCCCTAGTGGAGGAGTCAGAGGAAGATGCCCTATCTTATTCACCCATCAAGGTACTTGCTCTAACTTTCCAAGGTTGCATGCATTGCTTGCACATATCTTGCAACTGATGCTTTGCATTGCTTCTACTTTGTTGAACTGCCATTAGCTTAGTTTACACATCATGTATGTGAATACGCCCTGCCTATCCATTTTCAGTACATATTCCATCTGTCATCATACCATATTTATCCATTCAAATGTTGTTCTTGTGTATCAGACATTCAAAAGGAAGAGGGCGATTGCTGATCATGGAGGAGCACAAGCAAAGTATTTGGAAAAGGTAGTGGCACCTGATAAATCAAATAGCCTATTAGGTGTAGTTGCAATATCACCTGACCCACAAAATACCCCAATTCTAGCAGACTCTAGCCCTACTACACTGGTCATTTCTGATGCCCCAACTCAGCAGACCCCAACTGCAGCAAAAAGTATGATTATGCCAGTTGACATAGCACCAGCTGTACGATGCAAAACCCCCATTCCAGCAAAGAGTACACGAAATCCAGTAGCCAAATCCCTTTTCGAACCAGAGAGAGCCCCAATTGTAGCAAATAGGACCCCTGTTCCATTTCTTCCCAGTTTAGAAGATGAAGCTTATGTTGTTGTCAGGAACTTTGTGCGCATCTTTCCTTCATGGAAAGATTATACCGCAGACACAGAACAATTTCCAGTATTCCTTCGCAACTTACGCGTAAGTAATGTACTAATGTTATTCATGGTCATTACTGCATATGTTTCTACTGACATAAGACACAAGATTTCATTCTTTTTAATAGGCGAGGAGCAAACTGGATTGTGATGACGAGCAAGAGTTGGTTGCGCTTTTCAAGCACTCATTGATGAAGTATCGTTCCTACCTGAGGCAAGCGCACTTCAATGGCAAGCCTCTAAACAAAATTTCTACAAAGTCTCTGGTGCTACATTTATCCGATGGTGACTGGAATAATCTTGTTACACATTGGTCTCAGCTGCAGCGTAAGGTACTGTCTATGATATCACATCACAATTTGAACTACATTTCTGCATTTGCCTTAATGTCTCACTTGTACGAAAACTGTTAGCAGAAGAACATTCGTTCTCAAGGGACCACAGAATCTCGCAACTATACTGCACACTGCATTGCTCTTGTGAGCACCTCTTGCCCTGTATGACCATACTTACTTTCATAGTTGTTTGATTATGTAGCATCACTACACATGTTAGCCTCGTAATCGTCCATTTGGTGGACATTATAAGATCCGTATGGACTCTTACACAAATTTAGAATCAACCCAATGCTTTTGAAGAGGTTTAGCTCTGCAGTCCTCTTGTAAGGACTGAACGTGGTCTATCACTGTACTTACATTAATAGCTACTCCCTCCGTCCCATAATATAAGAACGTTTTGTATAGTACACCAGTGTTCAAAACACTCTTGTATTATGGGAAGAGGGATTGGTTCATTTTGTAGCATTCTGCATCTTATCTCCCTCGCCCACCATTTACTAAAAAAGATCAGATCTATATTTAATCTTACCAACAAGTAGAATACACAGACAATGCCAGTGCAGAAGTGTAGCCCATTGCTCTTGTCAGTACATTTTGTCCTGTAACGCTTGTACTTCCAGGGATTGGTAGTTGATTATGTAGAATCAATCTGCATCTTATCTTCATTATCCTCTATCCCTTCCAGTATTATCATATCTATAATTACTCTCTACAAAATGTAGAGTACATGCAATGCTTATGAAGAAGATTTTGTGCTGAAATTCTTGAGTTATCCTTCCCTTGACATGGAGATGGGCATTATAAAGCCGGTGTTAACTATTAATGTAAGTCAGTCCTTCTAAAGCCTTTATCCTCAACTGCTGTTTAATTTGCTCATACTCCCTATCGTTTACTGTTGTTTAGTTTGCTATTTCTACCAAAATGCATGTTCGTAAGAACCGTTAGTTCTAAGTTTTACTTGTAAAACCAAATTTCTTATTCATACCATGCACATTACTTTATACTCCCTATATGTATGCTTGGTTTTGTGGATCTATAATCCAGTGTGTGCTGAAGCAGCCCACGTTTGCACCTTGTCATCTCCTGTTTTATATTACTGATGTGGCTGATGATATGAACAACATGCCATGCACATTATCCAAAATAGATACAATGATTTTCTTTGCCCTTCATCTATGCTTGTTATGTTGACATGGTAATCCAGTAGTGTGGTGAAGCTCCCGCAGTATGAACATTGCCAAATTATGCTATTCATATTTTGAACTTACTCTTTATTTTCTAATTTGAAATTGGATAGAATTGACAGAACAATTATCATCTTTGTTTATACACGTGCAAAACCTATCATCTCTCTGCTTTGTTTCAGGGTGATATGCCTGATGGCATGCACAAGTCTGCTGAAGGCTGTGAGACAAACCCAACATACATTGCAGCAAAGAAGGCAAACCATCTTGAAGATAGTGAGACAACCCCAAAGTCTTGTCTTGATGCAATGTTCAAGTTACTTGAGACTAACAGTTAGACAAGCTCACAGAATTCGTTGTCTGAATCTGTTCGACTTCTTCAGTCCCAAGTTCTAGCAGAAAGGCATTCTGCAACTCAACTTCGACTTGAAGTCATATCTCTAAGAAAGATTGCGAAGAACACCAATGAGAACCTCATCGCTAAACAGCTACACCTAGAAGCTATGACCGACATGCTAGGCCGGTCCCACAGCCTTGCTCAGCAGCTTGCGCAGCAGTTCCCCCGCAAGGCTAACCTTTCTTGAACTATGTTGGAAGTGGTCTTGGTTTAGTATTATTTAGTTACGCTGCAATGGTGCCCAGTTTTTGTAATCTGCTTCTTCGTTGCGCTTTATGATCACTAGTGGCGAACTTCGATGCCCAGTGGATGTAATATACCTTAAATCCTTTATTGTATAGTGTAGGTTTATTCTTAGTTACTATGCCATAATTTCTTTATTGTATAGGGTAGGTTTGTTCTTAATTCCTACTAGTTACTGCCATCATTCGCTATCTGAAAAAAATCAGATGTAGTCGATCGGGCCGAAACATTCGACTCTAACGGGCCAGGTTTTTAGCGGGTCACAATTGGGCAGGCCTGCGTCTTTCTTGGGCCCGAACGATTGGGGCCTTCACACATTGCGCCAGGCCCAAACTTACATCGGCCTATATTTTAGTTGGGCCTTTTGTCGACCCAGCGCTTAGTTTGGCCCAGGTAGCGTTGGGCCATTAACAGGCTGAATATTGTACTAGCCTGTTACGGCCGAGATGAAACCACGGGCCTTTAGCAGGCCAAAATGCATGTTGGGACTCAATTTTCACTAGTCATTGATGGGCCTTCAGCAGGCCGAAATGTAGACTGGGCCGTTATGGGCCCAGTTAGCTCACAAGCTGTTACCAAGCCGAAACATATCTCGGGCCTTAGTTGGCCCACTGATATCATGGGCCTTTAAGAGGCCGAAATCTTAGTACAGGCATCAATGGGCCGAATTACACGACAGGCCTTTAACAGGCCCAAAGTCACGTTGGGCTTAACTGTTGCCACCTTTAGCACATGCCGTTAGTGGGCCCGATGTCCTGTCGGACCATATATGGCCCATGGGCAGCACGGGCCATTCCCAGGCCAAAAGTCACACCGGGATGAAATGGGCCCATGTCTACATCAGTCCTCTAACAGGGTGAAAGTCACTGGGCTGTAGTTGGGCCCGAATATTTGGCGAACAATTAACAGGCCAGATCTGGCTTCGGGCCGCAAATGGGACCAAATATTGGGTGAACAATTAACGGGCCAGATCTGACTTCGGGCCGTAAAAGGGCCCAAATATTGGGCGAACAATTAACAGGCCAGATCTGGTTTCGGGCCGTAAATGGGCCTTTATTAAGCAGGCCGTTATTGGGCTGGCCCACTAGTACCTGATTAAGTTCTATGTGCCTTTGACTGGGCCGACCTTTTTAACCTATATGGGCCTCTATTGGGCCCAGCCACGTGTCGACGTACCATAGGCATGTCTCCTCCAATGGACGGGCGACATCTGGCCCACTGACGAGCTGACAGGTGTTCCCTTCGGCCAATCAGAATTTTACACGTGGAAATTTCCCATTGGTCGGGGCTGTTAACGGGTTATCAGATCCAAAATCCGACCCGATAGCTTAACGGCGTTCCGTTACGGTGGATGCCACATGTCGGTCACCCTTGACGAAAGCACTTCTGTGACGCGCGATTTATCGTCATGGAAGTGGACACTTCCGTGATGATAATTTTGGTAATGTCATGGAACACTTCTACGACAGCACAGGTATGACTATCTTGATTCTATCATAAATTTGTCATGGATGTACATGCATGACAAAAAACGCGACCTACTGTGACAAACACGTATCATCACGGAAGTGTATTTTTTTCTAGTGTGTATCAACTGGGGCTGTTTATATATTCCATGCAAGGTGGGTTATTCTCAAGGGGAGTGGACTCCGCTCCCCATTCACGAGAAAATGGCTGGTAACCGGGATGCCCAGTCCCATGCTCAAATCAAATCAAAATAATTAAAGAAAACTCCCCCAGGATTGTTGCTAGTTGGAGGCACCCGTTGTTTCGGGCAAGCCATGGGTTGATGCTTGTTGGTGGTGGGGGAGTATAACTTTACCATTCTGTTTGGGAACCACCTACAATGTGTGTAGCATGGAAGATATCGAGATCTCATAGTTGTTATGTTGACAGTGAAAGTATACTGCTCAAAATGTTATTCATCTCTATTTTAAAATCGAGCTCTAGCACCTCTACAAATCCCTGCTTCCCTTTGCGAAGGGCCTATCTATTTACTTTTATGTTGAGTCATCACCCTCTTGTTAAAAAGCACCCGCTGGAGAGCACCGCTGTCATTTGCATGCATTACTATTAATTTATATTGGGTATGACTATGACTGGATGTCTTTTACCATGAATTACAATGTCTAGTCAGTCCTTGATATTTAAAGGTGCTCTGCATTTATGTTTTGTGGTCTCAGAAAGGGCTAGAGAGATACCATCTGGTTATATCATATTATGATTGTTTTGAGAAAGTGTTGTCATCACTACTGGAATCAACTACTTTGCCATCTGCCAGCTCTTTGCCGTCAGCTAGCGGACGGCAAAGAAGCTCTTTGCCATCAGCTACACGGAAGCAGACGGCAAAGAACTGGCTGATGGCAACGAAAGCCTTTGCCATCAGCCAGCTCTTTGCCGTCCGCTAGCTGACGACAAAGAGGGAGGGGGGCACTGAGGAGCTGGTTAAAAAAATACTTAACGTCCCCCCGCTTTGCCGTCCACCGCAGACGGCAAATATGAAGAAAAGCGGACGGCAAAGGAGGGCGGACGGCAAAGGCTGCCCTAACTAACCTAACTAACGGCCGAGCCCCCTCCCCCGCCCGTTACTCATCTCTCTCCCTCGACCTCCTCTGCCCCCGCCCCGCCGCCCGGCGCCGGCCCCGCCCTCGCCGCACCCGCCACCGCCCGGCCCCGCCCTCGCTGCACCCGCCATCGCACCCGCCGCTGCCGCTTCCACCCCCTCCCCTGCCGCCCGACCCGCCACCGCCCCCCGCAGCCCGGCGCCCCCGCCCCCGCCCCCGCCCCGCCCCTCCTGCCCGGCACCGCCCCCGCCCCGCCGCCCGGCCATCCCACTGCCCCGGAGCCCCGCCCCCCCCCTACCCACCCACCACCCGGCGCCAGCGTCGCCCCCTGCTCCGGTGAGTTTTTTTCTTTTTTTTGCTGTTTAATTCTTGTTTAATTGTTAGTGTTAGTGTTTGTGTTAGATTTAGTGTTAGAAAAGAAGAAAATTTAGTGTTAGTGTTAGAAAAAAGAATATGTAGAAGAAAAGAAGAAGAAGTGGAAAAAAGATGAAAAAGAAGAAAAGAAAAGAAGTAGAAAAAAAGATGAAAAAGAAGAAGAAGAAGTAGAAGAAGTAGAAGAAGAAGAATAGAAGAAAAGAAAAGAAGTAAAAGAAGTAGAAAAAAGATGAAAAAAGAAGAAGAAGAAGAAAGGAAAGAAGAAGAAAGGAAAGAAGAAGAAGAAGAAGAAAAGAAAGAAGAAGAAGGATAGAAGAAGAAGAAGAAAGGAAAGAAGAAGAAAAAAGAAGAAGAAGAGAAGGAAAGAAGAAGAAGGATAGAAGGAAACACCCCGACCACTGACCCCGACACCCCGACCCCGACACCACACCCCGACACCCTGACCCCGACACCCCGACCCCGACACCACACCCCGATACACAGACCATGACACCACACCCCGACACCCCGACCCCGACACGCACCCTAACCCCGAAACAGCACCCGGACACCGACATGACACCCCGACCCCCTAAACCTCCCGAAAAGGTGCTCTCTGGCCTTCCAGAGGCCAACGGGGTTATATATTTGTGAATTATTAGTTAGGTCATATATTTTTCGATTTTGTTATGAAAAACATCATATATAATTGTGTTGATCGGGTAGATTTAAATGTGCAGTTGTTTCATCGCTGCGAGGTTTGGTGTTCGACGACCTCGCCGTGCGTTTGACGAGCTCTGCCCCTTCGTTCGTGGGTGAGCACAAATGACATGTCCTTCTCCCCCATTAATTATTTGCACAATGACATGAAATTTGGTAGCTAGCTATATATGTGTCTTGAATCATCAGTATGCGTAACCAATATGTGTCTCCCGTTCGAAAGGGTCATAGTTATAAATATGCATGCATTTGCATATTTATAACCTTGATTCTTTCGAATTGTCCAACGCTATCCATGGACAGCCCGAGTATGTGTAGATTGGGTTCGTTTTCCCATATGCTTTGCTCCGGATCCGACGCATAAATTTTGACAGTGCCTCCCCTATTGTTCTCCGGGTACACATCCTCTCTGTTTATTGCAGAGACGTGTATCAGGAGAACAGCGGGGAGGTGCTGCCAAAATTTTGCGTCGGATCCGGAGCATAGCATATGGGAAAATGAACCCAATCTACACATACTCGGGTGGGATTAGGACCTATCATTACCTATTAGAGTGTAGGTTGCATGGACGTAATAAAATTGACAAAGTAGATCAACTGATGAATATATACATGGTGAATTATATATATAATTGTTGTGTGTCCAGTAGCTCTGAAAGTCAAGATGAGTGATCGTGTGTGGATGTATACCGGTCACACTGGTCAGAACAAATGGAGCGCTGAATGGTTCACAAAAACCAAGGGGTTTGTGCAAGCCGCATTTGCAAATGGCCAGAGGAAAACTTGGTGCCCCTGTTTCTGATGCGGCAATTGGGAAAAGAGGACAGAGGCTGAAATGGGTAAACACCTGCAGAAGAATGGTTTTACGCCCGATTATACGGTGTGGACATTTCATGGTGAGTCTGCCCAATGTGACCGAGCTGAGGTGGATCATCGTCGCACCGACGAGCATGGTACCGGGATGGAAAACATGGTGCAAGACTATGATGATGCTCGGGATTCAGATGAGGAGATGGAGGAATCTGCAAAGGCCTTCAATGAAATGTTGGAGTCTTCAAAACGTCCGCTCCACGAGCACACTGAGCTTTCTCAGTTGGATGCCATCTCACAAGTAATGGCTTTGAAGGCTCAGTTCAACTTGGGCAGAGAATGCTATGACGCAATTATGACAGTATTTGGACGCTTTCTACCCAAAGCCCATGTAATGCCTGCAAACCTGTACCAGTCGGACAAAATCCTCCGTGCACTGAAGATGCCCTATGAGAAGATACATGCCTGTGAGAAAGGATGTGCCTTATTTAGGCTTGACTATGCGGACTTGAACTATTGTCCCATTTGCAAGTGTTCCAGGTATATTGTGGTAGACAACGGTATGGGTGAGAAGACACAGACCACAATCCCTGTTAGTGTTCTTCGGTATATGCCAATCGTACCAAGACTTCAACGTCTTTTCATGGTCGAAGAGACGGCCAGACAGATGACATGGCACAAAACAGGCAAAAGAACCAAACTAGATGCAGATGGGAAACTGATGATGGTACACACATCGGATGGTGTTGCGTGGAAAAGGTTTGATGAATTACATGCTGACAAAGCGGCAGATCCGAGGCATCCTCGAGTCGGCATCAGCACCGATGGGTTCAATGTGTTTGGTATGACGGCATCCCAATACAGTTGTTGCCCGTATTTGTCTTTCCACTCAATCTCCCCCCCGGACAGATTATTCAAAAAAGAACATTTTTCCGACGTTGATAATTCCGGGGCCCAACTATCCGGGAAAAAATATGAATGTGTACATGCAGCCGCTTAAGGACGAATTGCAAGATGCCCGGGATAATGGGTTAAAGACATATGACGCCTATAGCAAACGAAACTTCATAATGCGTGTCTGGTACATGTACTCGACGCATGACTTGCCGGCGTATGCACTATTCGTTGGCTGGTGTGTGCATGGAAGGTTTTCATGCCCCACATGCAAGGGAGCTCTTGATTTTCATTGGCTTCAGGCCGGTCGCAAGTTTTCTTGCTTCGACATGCATAGGCAGTTCCTAGATCCTCGCCATAAGTTCAGGAAAGACAAGAAGAACTTCATTAGAGGTAGAGTTGTAAAAAACTCTGCACCACCTGCGTTGACAGGCCAACAGACCCTGGATCAGTTAAACGCTCTCGAGCCAGATCCAGAGCATCCAGGGTACTTCAAGGGGTATAATTCTGAGCACGCCTGGACTCACAAAACATGCTTATGGGATCTGCCTTACTTCAAAGACCTCCTTTGCCCACACAACATCGACGTGATGCACACTGAGAAGAATATCGCCGAGGCACTTTTTGGTACATTGTTCGGCATAGATGGGAAGTCAAAGGATAATACTAAGGCTAGAGTCGATCTGGAGGCGCTATGTGATAGGCCGTTACAAAACATGAAAGAACCGAAAGGAAAGCAGAACTGGACGAAGCCAAAGGCATGGTTCAATCTTGGAAAGCCAGCTATGAGGGAAATTATCTTGTGGGTGAAAATGCAGTTGATGTTCCCCGATGGGTATGCAGCGAATCTAAAGAGGGGAGCGAGTCTTGATAAATTGAAGATATTTGGTCTCTAGAGTCATGATTGGCACATATGGATTGAGCGGGTAATGCCGGTGATGTTGCGTGGCTTCATCCCTGAGGATGAATGGCTAGTACTGGCAGAACTCAGCTATTTCTTCCGTGTTCTTTGTGCGAAAGAACTATCGCCTGGCGTGCTAGAAGAAATGGAAGAGTTGGCGCCAGAGTTGATCTGCAAGTTAGAGAAGATCTTTCCACCGGGCTTCTTTAATCCAATGCAGCATTTGATTTTGCATCTCCCGACAGAGGCAAGATTGGGGGGGGGGGCGTGCAAAATCGTTGGTGCTACCCTACTGAGAGGATGCAGAAGACGCTTCGAGAAAAATGTAAAAATAAACGTAGAATTGAAGCATCTATGGCTGAGGCATTCATCACTGAGGAGGCGGCAAACTTCGTGACAGCACACTACGAAACCAAAAATCGTCATTTGCATAATCCGAAGCCTCGGTACAATGCTGACGAGCCTAAAAAGGGTGGATCCAACCTCAGCCTATTCAAAGGGGAGGAGTTTAACCTGAGCCAGATCCCCTGCAATCCAGAGCAGGTGATGAGGTCCCATGGCTCCATAGCCATTGATCCAGAGATTGCTCCTGAGACCACGGTGAGTTTAATTTGAATGGACGTTACTTGCTAGTCTTAACATTTGAGTGTCATCATGATAACGAAACATTGGAAATGATCTTTGGTGCAGCGTAACACCACACAAGCATCACACGATCCTTCTCCAGCTACTGGCATGAGCCAGCCCGCTCCCACACCTCCATGATCAAGGTAAGTTTCTCTAGTTTTTTGCTTAACAAATGCATAAAGACCTAGAATTAGCTTTATTTCATCCAATATGCTTACCTTAATGACCTAGAGTTAGCTTCTTTTCCTGCAAAATGACTTAATAAGCTTACCGACCTCCAAAACCAGCCATTTTACCTAAGTTAGCTCTAAAACGATCTATACTTAGCTTTGTTTCCTCCAAAATGACCTAAGTTAGTTATAATATGCTTAGTTAACTAGGTTTGCTCAATAATGACATGTACTTACCTTACTTATGTAAAAAACAACACAATTAGCTTAGTTAGCTCATAAACGATCCATTTTACCTACATTAGCTCTAAAATGATGCATTTTACCTAAGTTAGCTCATAAACGATCCATTTCACCTAAGTTACCTCACAAACGATGGCGTGCTTCTTCTTCTAGTCTTCTTCTTCTAGTCACCTTTTCCTAACTTTCTTATTTGCCATTTTGCAGATTTCATTCACTTCTCGGAAGCTAGCTTGCTATGGAGTGCTTGTTTTTTATTTCATTCTCTTCTAGTATTCTTCTAATGGTTGCAACTTATGTGTATGCTATGATGGAACTTGCTATCTTGATGAAACTTTGCATTGTAATATGTATGTGCAACCTCCTAATGGTTGCAACTTATGTGTATGTGCAACTTGCTATGTATGAGTGGATGGAACTATATATGTATGTACGATGAAACTTATGTGCTGTTAAATATCCCTGTGAAATATATCTATATATGTCATATATATTTGCTATGAAAATTGTTGGATTTAAAAAAACAGAAAAAAGAGACAATATGCAGGCTCTTTGCCGTCTGCCACCGACGGCAAAGGGCTCTTTGCCATCAGCAGCGGACGGCAAAGAGGCCACGTGGCAGGCAACTGTGCTTCCTGGGAGGCTGACCTATTTGGTTAGTTTGCCAACAGTGGCTGACAGCAATGAGGAAAAAAACTTTGCCTACAACGACGGACGACAAAGAGGAAAAAAACTTTGCCTACAGCGGCGGACGACAAAGGCTTGCCGTTAACCACCTGATGGAGTAACAGCGAAAATATTGCCGTCAGCATTCTTTGCCATCAGCAGCTGATGGCAAAGGACCCTTTGCCGTCAGCCGCCCGAAGTGGACGGCAATGTAGCTCTTTGCTGTCCCTTACATTGCCGTCCACTTTTGCCGTCCGCGGCCGACGGCAAAGACCTTTGCCGTCCGCCATCCATGCCTTTGCCGTCCGCCATGGCAGATGGCAAAGTGGCAGATTCCTGTAGTGCATCCGATATTTATTATTATTGCTCACTAGTTGATTATGCCATTGATATGAGTAAACATGAGACCTAAGTGTTATTGTGAATATGGTTAGTTGATAATCTTTGCTGAAAACTTGAATGCTGGCTTTACATATTTACAGCAACAAGAGCAAACACGCTTTGTAAAAGTTTTTCTTTATCACTTTCAATTTGTCAACTAAATTGCTTGACAACAAGCAAAGGTTTAAGCTTGGGGGAGTTGATACGTCTCTGTCGTATCTACTTATCAAAACACTTTTGCCCTTGTTTTGGACTCTAACTTGCATGATTTGAATGGAACTAACCCGGACAGACGCTGTTTTCAGCAGAACTGCCATGGTGTTATTTTTGTGCAGAAATAAAAGTTCTCGGAATGACCTGAAAATCCACGAAGCAACTTTTCAAAATAAATAAGAAATACTAGCGAAAGAATCAGCGTCAGGGGGCCCACACCCTGTCCACAAGGGTGGGGGCGTGCCCCCTGTCTCGTGGGCCCCCTGGACATCCACCAACCTCAACTCCAACTCCATATATTGGCTTTCACGGAGAAAAAAATCAGAGAGAAAGTTTCATCGCGTTTTACAATACGGAGCCGCCGCCAAGCCCTAATCTCTCTTGGGAGGGCTGATCTGGAGTCCGTTCGGGGCTGCGGAGAGGGGGATTCGTCGCCGTCATCATCATCAACCATCATCCATCACCAATTTCATGATGCTCACCGCCGTGCGTAAGTAATTCCATCGTAGGCTTGCTGGACGGTGATGGTTGGATGAGATTTACCATGTAATCAAGTTAGTTTTGTTAGGGTTTGATCCCTAGTATCCACTATGTTCTGAGATTGATGTTGCTATGACTTTGCTATGCTTAATGCTTGTCACTAGGGCCCGAGTGCCATGACTTCAGATCTGAACCTATTATGTTTTCATGAATATATGTGAGTTCTTGATCCTATCTTGCAAGTCTACAATCACCTATTATGTGTTATGATCTAACAACCCCGAAGTGACAATAATCAGTATACTTCTCGGTGATGACCGTAGTTTCAGGAGTTCATGTATTCACTATGTGTTAATGCTTTGGTCCGGTACTCTATTAAAAGGAGGCCTTAATATCCGTTAGTTTCCACTAGGACCCAGCTACCACAGGAGGGTTGGACAAAAGATGTCATGCGAGTTCTTTTCCATAAGCACGTATGACTATATTTGGAATACATGCCTACATTACATCGATGATTGGAGCTAGTTCTGTGTCACCCTATGTTATAACTATTACATGAGGAATCGCATCCAACATAATTATCCATCACTGATCCAATGCCTACGAGCTTTTCACATATTGTGCTTTGCTTATTTACTTTACCGTTGCTGCTGTTATAATTACTACAAAACTGTTGTCGTTACTTTTGCCACTACTACCGTTACTTCCATATTACTTTGCTACTAAGTACTTTGCTGCAGATACTAATTTATCAAGGTGTGGTTGAATTGACAACTCAACTGCTAATACTTGAGAATATTCTTTGGCTCCCCTTGTGTTGAATCAATAAATTTGGGTTGAATACACTACCCTCGAAAACTGTTGCGATCCCCTATACTTGTGGGTTATCAGGTAACCATACCACAACACTAGAATTTAGCAATGTGCAAGATCTGAGATAGTACAATCATATAGCTCAGTATGCAAAACCACCAGGTAGTTTTCCTTACAAAAATCTACATTATCACTTTTAATTATTCATTTTGCTACAAGTAAATTTAGATCAGATAATTGGTGTAGGGTACAGAAGGTTGGATTCACGCCGATTGACAAAATACATGCTAATGTAAAAATATAGATATACAACAGGTACTTACATCAGGACTGGAGCACAGAGAATCTATGCAAGATACTTTCCTCAAATAAGATCCCAATTTAGAAAGTCTCTTATCCTTTAAGCTTATTTTCTAAAAGAGAGATGCATAAGAAACATGTAGAAAATATGATCTGAATGATATAAAATGTCATGATGCGAGGATACGCACACACTTCTTAGAAAGGAGTTGACATATTTTTGATGGACTGGAGTGGACTAGTTCTTTGGACACTGGAATCTAGTTATTATCTGGGGGAGTTGGGTTTCTCTGTGCTGGAGTAGTATCCATGAACACTGGAGTTGGTTTACTATCTCCTGGCTTTTGGATCTTTTGCAAAGACCTTGTTTGTAGCCCTTCAGATTCTAACATAGCCGTATTCACCTTGCATGCCTTATATAGAAGAATGGTGCTTCAATTATATGCTATGGCAAAGAGATTGAATAGGTACTGAAGAATAGAAATGCATGACATATCAACATGTATTCCCTCCATCCAGAAATAAATGAATGTGTCTAGGTGAATTTCAGTTCTAGCTACATCCATTTTATCCATTTCTACGACAAGTAATCTGGACGGAGGGAGCATGATAGCTAGGGATACGATAGGACACCAGAGTAAAAGAAATACTATTTGAATGTAAAATAGTTTGATAGCCGGAATAGGTACAAAAAAACAGGAAGGCAACATATGCGTGTATGATAGGAAACTAAGATTGCATTACAATAGACCAGATGAAGAACGCTTCAATGTAAAAAAACATGGTATGGTAGAAGGATGGTGTACATACTAATGAATAACAATGCATGAGATATTCAGAAGCATGATGTCAAAACTAAGCAGATGGCATTGCGATAGAGTAGAATGACAGTACTTGAATTTGAAAACATGTTATCATGAATGGAGTAGGTACTCGAAAACAAGAAGGCATGACATATTTACATGTATGATCAGCAGGCTAATCACATGGCATTGCAACAGAGTAGATGCACTCTAGGACATTATATGCATGATGTACCCATATCATAGGCTAGGCTAGAGCAAGGATCTTGTGGGGTGAATATGATTCATCATATTTCTGCGACTCTTCTGAAGAACAACCTTTAACTGTTCCATCATATTGGATATCATTGACATCAAGTTTGTTAGCCGTTACATTGCTCCACGAGGTTCTTGTGGATTTTTTCCGATATTCAATATCATTGTGTGCAATTATATCCGACATGCATGGAAGACAACTGGTAGTGAGATTATGTAATAATGACTGCATGTAGGAGACGACTTAAATAGTAGGACTGGACTTAACTAGCAGCAATAGGTCTCAAAAACTAAAGAGAGAACACAGATAAAAGCAACAGAATATGTATTGTTTGAACTCGAGATTAACTATATGCACACAAAAGTATTAAAGAACAACAACATAGGTAATACTAGAAGTGGTATAATCACCAGCCTGTGGGATAGCATTATACCAGCTGATGGATGATAACTATGGAACAACGTTAACTCGTGAATAAGTCTCTTATCTGATGTAAGACTCTTAAGAGATCAACATGAATGTACAGTGACATGTGATAATCTATTTTCCATGCTTAGATGAATAACAAAGCCATAAATGTTGCACATAAGTAAGATGAGGGTACATCCTATCTGGACACCATCCATAGGAGTGAGCATCATCTGCTGACTTGTCGATGGCACTTCGATTGTTGTGGCTGTCCATGCCGGGCAGGTGATACGTCTCCAACATATCTATAATTTTTGATTGTTCCATGCTATTATATTACCCGTTTTGGATGTTTATGAGCTTTACTTTCCACTTTTATATCATCTTTGGGACTAACCTACTAACCGGAGGCCCAGCCCGAATTGCTGTTTTTTTGCCTATTTCAGTGTTTCAAAGAAAAGGAATATCAAACGGAGTCCAAACGAAATGAAAGCTTTGGGAGCGATCTTTTTGGAACAAACGCAATCAAGGAGACTTGGAGTAGACGTCAAGAAGCAGCCGAGGCGGCCACGAGGCAGGAGGGCGCACCCTAGGGGGTAGGTGTCGGTGTCAAAACCGACGGATCTCAGGTAGGGGGTCCCGAACTATGCGTCTAAGGCTAATGGTAACAGGAGGCGGAGGACTCAATGTTTACCCAGGTTCGGGCCCTCTCTATGGACGTAATACCCTACTTCCTGCTTGATTGATCTTGATGATATGAGTATTACAAGAGTAGATCTACCACGAGATTGTAGAGGCCAAACCCTAGAAGCTAGCCTATGATTCTTATTGTTGTTGTCCTACGGACTAAACCCTCCGGTTTATATAGACACTGGAGGGGGCTAGGGTTACAACAGAGTCGGTTACAGAGAAGGAAATCTATATATCCGAATTGCCAAGCTTGCCTTCCATGCAAACGAGAGTCCCACCCAGACACGGGACGAAGTCTTCAATCTTGTATCTTCATAGTCCAATAGTCCGGCACAAGTACATAGCCTGGCTGTCCAAGGACCCCCTAATCCAGGACTCCCTCAGTAGCCCCTGAACCAGGCTTCAATGACGATGAGTCCGGCGCGCAGGTTGTCTTCGACATTGCAAGGCAGGTTCCTTCTTCGAATACTCCAAAGAAGATCTTGAAC
Organism: Triticum aestivum; assembly: GCF_018294505.1. Taxonomy (NCBI): domain Eukaryota; kingdom Viridiplantae; phylum Streptophyta; class Magnoliopsida; order Poales; family Poaceae; genus Triticum; species Triticum aestivum. The sequence goes on along the minus strand of NC_057798.1, from coordinate 546,632,256 downwards.
ACAAGGATCATGTCCGTCTCTGCAAAACAGATTCCACATACCACCGTAGAGAGCACAATGTTCCACAAGTCTAATCTGCTGACAACTTTTCATAGCGTGACATCATGCCGCGGCCCGGTGTTTATTCGAACCGTTTTTCTCAACCCGCAACTGCACATATTGCGAGGCGGTTTTATCGGCACGTCTTGTAAAGGCAGAGATCATGTCCCCTTATCACGGGATTCTCATCAATATGGGTGTGGGTAACCCAACCGCGCCATCAATATGGCGCTTGGGGAATAAGCGAGTTTATAGGGCAAGTGGGGAGGTGCATGGTTTCTACCACCTTTATAAGGAGATAAGGATTACCCCTTTTCACCCACGCCTTCTCCTTCCTCTGCTCATCCATTCTCTCTCACTTGAGCTCCAGCGCCCAAGCATTCATCTTCTCTGCCCACAAAGGCCCTCCGAAAATGTCCGGATCCGGAGCAGGAGGCAAGTGGATGGCATCTACCGTCCGGGAGAAGGATATCAAAAAGCTTTGGGAGGCCGGGTATCTAGCCAAGAAAATCAGCCATCGCCTCTCGGTGGCGGGACAGATCGTCCCTACTCCGGAACCGCACGAGAGGGTTGTATTCCTCCCTCACTTTGTCCGCCGGCTGGGGTTTCCTCTCCACCCATTCGTTCACGGCATCATGTATTACTACAGGATCGATTTTCATGATCTATCCCCCAATTCCTTCCTCAACATCTCGACATTCATCGTCGTGTGCGAGGCCTTTCTCCGCATCCCACCACACTTCGGCTTATGTCTGAAGATTTTTAATGTGAAGCCCAAGGTAGTGAGCGGTGAGCACGCCGAGTGCGGAGGTGCCATGGTGAGCAAGATGCCCAACGTCACATGGCCATCAGGTACTTTCAATGATTCCGTCAAAGAGTGGCAATAGTAGTTGTTCTACGTCACTGAGCCGCGCAACACGAAATGGGCCGCGGCTCCTAAATTTTGATACGGAGCTCCTCTGTGGCTTACGTCCTGGCCCAAGAAGGGCTTGAACTGGTCTTCACCCGACGAGTTGTCGGTGCTCGAGACGCGCGTCAAGGATATGGAAGACAAGAATATCAAACTTGTCAATGTAGTCTAGGTGATGTTAGTTCGCCGGATTCTCCCTTGCCAACACAAGGCCTGCAATTTATGGGAATTTGACCCGGCCAAGCACCAGACCCTGCTAGAGTTCTTTGGCTCATCGCACAAAGACATCTGGAAGTTGCTCTTTAAGTCTGGCAAATCGTGGCCGGACCCAGCCGAGGACTGCGTGCATCAACTGTCCCGCCTTGCAAGTTCGGTAAGTCATTGTACGTTGGGAAGTCATACATTTTATTTGCGTAATCCAAGGGAAACGCTTAGTGTGTTTTCCACAACTCTCCTAGGGATGGACGAAGAAGGCGGGGCGGATCTATTATCCGGCCCCACTACCAGAAGAACCAGCCGGACCACTCCTGACGAAGATGCTGGTCCCGGTCCCTTATAAGGTGCTGAAGAAGAAAGCCGAGAAGGAGGCCAAAGAGACCAGGGGTGGTCTTCGTCGCCACGGCACTTCGGACACAATATCCGAAGATTCCCATGCCCGCTCTTCCTACGAAGAGGATGAGGAAGAGGAGGAAAACCAACCCCCCCATCGAGGGGAATAAAGAAAAGGCCGGCCTCTACAAACTTGGAGGCCGAGTCGCATAAGAAGGGGAAAACTTCCCTTCCGGATGAATCCGCCGCCGCTACCAACAGCAGCCCGGAGTGGGATCCCAGGATCCATCCCCTGGTGAAATCGTGAGTATATAAAATCCGAACACGTCTGTGCATCCAAACTCACTATTGTGTGATGTTTTAATCATTGAGCCACACATTTTTGCAGTCTGGCGAGGTCCCGCACCGAACAATCCTCATCGGAGGATTTACTGGGCTTGGATTCTATGGACAGTGGGACAACCCTGAAGGCCCCTTCCCTAGAACTCGTGAACGACACCGAGGTATCGTCCCAGAGGGACTCAGACCAAGGATTTGGGGAAAAGATCGTCAAGGCGGCGCCAGGAGGTCAAACTTCAGGGGCCGGACACACGGGAGAAAAGACTCCCATGGAGATGGACAACGGGGGCTATCTCAAATTCGGCCCCCAGCCGGACACAATTTCGGAGACTGATACGGCTCCGGAATCAGGCAGACAGCCTCCCTCGACAGGAGGGGGTGCGCCTGTTCCACCGGCATCCTCTGCCCAACCGGAGGTGCCGGATACCTTATCGGCGGCGCTGAAGAGCGCCTCCATCGTTGAAGAACATTGTGCCCTTATGGGTGCGGTGATTGAGAAGATTCAGTCCGCTGAGAGTGGGAAGTTGGACATAGTTCTGGCCATTGAGACGTGATCCTGATTCAGCCCTAATTTCTTTGTCGTCCGCTTCCCACTCAAGCTGGACATAGTTCGGCCAGGAGTCTCCTGACAGGGAGAGGGATTTCAACGAATTTAACATGTCGCCTAAGGGTGAGTGCTGAAAGATATTCGCGGAGGTAAACTCCATGATCGGTGCCCAATCAGGTTCGGTAGGCATGGATGCGCATGGTTCGGAGCCTACGACCGGAGATGAGTCCGAGGGTCCAATAACACAGATCTCATTGGAGGTGAAGTTTGTGTTCGGCTCTATCACCGATGAGTGTGCGGCCTCTGTGGCGGGGTGTAACCTGTCCTCGGATAGCACGATCTGCTCCGAATCTAAGGCCAGGGCAGCTACAGGTGCGTTCTCCTGAACACTGTCCGATGGCAGATTTAAATCATGCTCATCGTGACTGTACGACGCACCTGTCATGGGCTCGAATCTGTCGAAGATCAAGTCTCCGCGGATGTCGGCAGTGTAGTTCAGGCTTCCAAACCTGACCTGATGGCCAGGGGCGTAGCTATCGATCTGCTCCAGATGGCCAAGCGAGTTGGCCCCCAGTGTGAAGCCGCCGAATACGAAGATCTGTCCGGGGAGGAAAACCTCACCCTGGATCGCATTGTTGTGGATGATTGAAGGAGCCATCCATCCTTATGGTGACGACAAAGTGGAACTCTCAATGAAAGCACCAATGTCGGTGTCAAAACCGGTGGATATCCGGTAGGGGGTCCCGAACTATGGTCTAAGGCTAATGGTAACAGGAGGCGGGGTACACAATGTTTACCCAGGTTCGGGCCCTCTCTATGGAGGTAATACCCTACTTCCTGCTTGATTGATCTTGATGATATGAGTATTATAAGAGTAGATCTACCACGAGAATGTAGAGGCCAAACCCTAGAAGCTAGCCTATGATTCTGATTGTTGTTGTCCTACAGACTAAACCCTCCAGTTTATATAGACACCAGAGGGGGATAGGGTTAGAACAGAGTTGATTACAGAGAAGGAAATCTACATATCCGAATTGCCAAGCTTGCCTTCCATGCAAATTTGAGTCCCACCCGGACACGGGACGAAGTCTTCAATCTTGTATCTTCATAGTCCAACAGTCCGGCTGTCCGATGACCCCCTAATCCAGGACTCCCTCAGTAGGCGCGCCCCACCCTCGTGGGCCCCTCATGGCTCCCCTGACCTACCTCCTTCGCCTATATATACTCCCACACCCTGAAAACATCGAGGAGCACCACAAAAAACTATTTCCACCGCCGCAACCTTCTGTATCCGCGAGATCCCATCTTGGAGCCTTCACCGGCGCTCCACCGGAGGGGGAATTGACCACGAAGGGCCTCTACATATCTCCAAGGCCCGTCCGATGAGTTGTGAGTAGTTTACCACAGACCTTCGGGTGCATAGTTATTAGCTAGATGGCTTCTTCTCTCTCTTTGAATCTCAATACAAAGTTCTCCTCGATCTTCTTGGAAATCTATTTGATGTAACTCTTTTTGCGGTGTGTTTGTTGAGATCCGATGAATTGGGGGTTTATGATCAAGTTTATCTATGAGAAATAATTGAATCTCCTCTGAATTCTTTTATGTGTGATTGGTTATCTTTGCAAGTCTCTTCGAATTATCGGTTTGGTTTGGCCTACTAGATTGATCTTTCTTGCAATGGGAGAAGTGCTTAGCTTTGGGTTCAATCTTGCGGAGTCCTTTCCCAGTGATAGCAGGGGCAGCAAGGCATGTATTGTATTGTTGCCATCGAGGATAAAAAGATGGGGTTTCAGGGAGTCCTGGACTAGGGGTGTCCGGATAGCCGAACTATCATCATCGGCCGGACTCCAAGACTATGGAGATACAAGATTGAAGACTTCGTCCCGTGTCCGGATGGGACTTTCCTTGGCGTGGAAGGCAAGCTTGGCGATATGGATATGTAGGTCTCCTACCATTGTAACCGACTCTATGTAACCCTAGCCCTCTCCGGTGTCTATATAAACCGGATGGTTTTAGTCCGTAGGACAACAACAATAACAACAATCATACCATAGGCTAGCTTCTAGGGTTTTAGCCTCCTTGATCTCGTGGTAGATCTACTCTTGTAATTCCCAAATCATCAATATCAATCAAGTAGGACGTAGGGTTTTACCTCCATCGAGAGGGCCCGAACCTGGGTAAAACATCATGTCCCTTGTCTCCTGTTACCATCCGCCTAGACGCACAGTTCGGGACCCCCTACCCGAGATCCGCCGGTTTTGACGCCGACATTGGTGCTTTCATTGAGAGTTCCTCTGTGCCGTCGCAATCAGGAAGGATGCCTCCTCCCGTCTTTAAAGACGGTACCGTTGCCAAAGGATCTTTGGCCGCCGGTCAAGCTATCCGGCTAGGTGGTTTCCTTATGACCGCCTGTTCGGCCACCGCTTCGACAATGACCTCTCGGGTCATCAAAAGCGATCTTTGCATCAACTCGGAATTCGCCGAGCAGCTGGATCTGATGGAGCTCTCTTCCGTAAACGAGCTCTTGGATCGCATCACCGCCCTGGGAGTTGCTACAGACTACGATTAGATTGGGCTTAAAACCGATCTGAGAGAAATTAACTCTCCCCAGGCTACCCACCATGTTGCTGTGGTAGAAGAACAATGCGGCGACTCTTCCCCTGTGTTAAGAACCAGTTATGTCCGGATTCTAGTCCCTCCATGCCGGATTCCCGCGGAGGGATGGACGTCAATCGAGTACTGAACCTAAAGTTAGGCAGCGGACTAGATTCGTTGTTGGACGACCTCCAGCAATCCAAGCTTCCAAATCCGGAAATTCCTCGGCCTTTGAGCCTCAGATTGGGGGGGGGGTTTGGAATTTAGTTCCACTCGCCAACCCAAACACAAGCGATCTATCCCAAATACGGCAAGAGCCCGATGAAACAGTACATCATTACTGGGCCAGATTCCTCCTGGTTATGGACAGGATAAAGGACTGCCATGAGAAAAGCGCAATCTCTATTTTCTGCAATAATTGCACGGACAAGGGAATTATGAACGCCATAAGTCATCGCAAGGTCACGCGCTTCGCCGACCTGGCGACCATAGTACGAAAATACTGTGCGATGGAGAGTGCCTGGAAAACCGAAACTAGATTTTGGGACAATCCTGCCCTAAACACAACCTTAGTCCGGAATAAAAAGGTGCACCATGCTCAAGCACCTGGTTCAAAACTCAAAAAGCAAAGAAAAACCCAAAGGGTACGGAACCGTACTGGAGGGATGGCTCAGCGGACCCTGCAAAATCCATAATGCAGAAGGTGCCACTCCAACACATAGCCTCCGGGCATGTTGGATACTACGGCAGGTGGCCAAAAGTGGCAAAGGGCTTCTAGCCCCGGAAAACCAGCCCAACAGTATCAGTACGGTATCAACAGTCTTCGAGACTTTCGCATCAAATAATATGCGGAAACAAACAATCCGCAGCCTCGCCGAAGTCTACCAAGTAGCAACCAAAAATCCATGGAGTGACACGGCTATCACCTTCAATGCCAGCGACGAACCTAAATTCCGAACAGCCCGAGCACCAGCCGCATTGGTCCTCAGTCCCATAGTGGACGGCTTTCGCCTTACCAAGGTACTCATGGATGGCGGCAGCGGATTAAACCTCATCTATGAGGAAACTCTCCAAAAAATGGAAATAGACTGGAGCCACATTGAGCAAAGCAGCACAACCTTTAGAGGAATAATCCCTAGTCGGGAAGTACGCTGCACAGGAAAAATCACACTAGATGTGGTGTTCGACTCGCCGGACAACTATAGGTCCGAGGAAGTCACGTTCCAAGTGGCCCCGTTCAGCAGCGGATATCACGCTCTATTAGGGCGAGAGGCATTCACAATTTTCCAAGCCGTACCCCATTACGGGTACATGAAGCTCAAAATGCCCGGGCCCAATGGAATCATCACTCTGATCAGTGATTCAGACATAGCACTCCACGCCGAAAACAAGACAGCCACACTAGCCCTAGAGGCACTATCCGAAGCACTAGCGGCAGAAGAACTCACGGCACTACGCTCCATGGTGAATAGGGACGATGTGCTACTCGACAAGCGATCTAAGTCCACATCTTTCAAACCAGCAGACAAAATAGTCAAATTCCAGGTCCATCCTACGGACCCCACAAAGACGGCCTCCATCGGGGCACAATTAAATCCTGATGTAGAAGCCGCACTACGAGAATTCCTTCAGGAAAATTGGGACATTTTTGCCTGGCACCCTTCAGATATGCCAAGAATCCCACGCAGGCTGGCAGAGCACAGCCTAAATATCCTAAAAGGATTCAGGCCAGTCAAACAGGCTCTTCAACAATTTTCCGAACCCAAAAGACAAGCAATGGGAGAGGAGCTAGCCAAACTATTGGAAGCCGGATTCATCAGAGATACAAAACATCCAGACTGGCTAGCAAACCTGGTAATGGTACCAAAAAAGGACAAATCCTGGTGCCTTTGTGTGGATTTTAAAGACCTTAATAAGGCCTGTCCAAAGGATCCTTTCCCCCTCCCCCGCATCGACCAAATCATCGATGCTACCGCGGGGCACGATTCATTGTGTTTCCTCGACGCATACTCCGGATACCATCAAATCAAGATGGTGGAAGCAGACCAGGCCGCAACGGCATTCATTACTCCATACGGACCATTCTGCTTCAATACAATGCCCTTCGGACATAAAAACGCCGGCACAACATATCAACGCATGATTCAGACATGTCTGGCTACGCAGATCGGCAAAACAGTGGAGGCATACGTAGACGATGTGGTCGTCAAGACCAAACACGTCGAAACTCTAATAAACGATTTGAGGATCACATTCGATAACCTCCGAGCATATGACATTAAGCTTAACCCGGAAAAATGCGTTTTCGGCGTACCAGCCGGAAAGCTCTTGGGCTTCATTGTATCCAGTAGAGGAATTGAAGCAAACCCAGCCAAGATCTGAGCTCTGTCACAATTGGACATCCCAAAAGACCTCAAACAAATACAAAAATTGACTAGATGTGTGGCGGCCCTAAGCCGCTTCATCTCCCGTTTGGGAGAAAAAGCATTGCCCCTCTATCGCCTCCTCAGGCGCACCGAACACTTCGAATGAACGGATGCTGCCACAGCCGGACTCGAAGAAATAAAGGCCATACTGGCAACAAATCCGATCCTGGCCGCGCCCAACTTGGGCGAACCAATGTTGTTATATATCGCGGCAACACATCAAGTTGTAAGCGCAGTGCTCGTCGTCGAACAAGAAACAGAAGGGCACAAATTCCCTCTTCAAAAACCAGTGTACTATGTATCCACTGTCCTAACTCCATGCAAGTCCCGGTACCCACATTATCAAAAGATAGCATATGTGGTGTTCATGGCATCCCGGAAGCTGCGACACTACTTTCAAGAGTGTTCGATAACAGTGGCCTTCAAAGTACCTCTCAACGACATCATAAACAATCGCGACGCGATGGGCAGGATTGCAAAATGGGCCATTGAGCTTTTACCATTCGATATAACCTACAAACCACGGCGAGCCATAAAGTCGCAAGTTATAGCTGACTTCATCGCGGAATGGACTGAAGCCGAACTCCCTAAAGAGTACGGCGCATACTCCAATTGGATTATGCACTTCGACGGCTCTAAAATGTTGGCCGGCTTGGGGGCTGGCGTCATCTTGACGTCCCCAACCGGAGATACAGTCCAATACGTACTTCAAATAATGTACACGGACTCCAACAACGCAGCCGAATACGAGGCCCTTCTACATGGTCTCCGGATGGCCATCTCCATGGGCATTCAACGCCTAGAGGTCCGCGGGGATTCAAACCTCACAATATCCCAAGTAAATGGAGACTTTGACGCCAAGGATCCAAAAATGGCAGCCTACCGTAACGCCGTCTTAAAAATGTCAGCTCGGTTCGAAGGACTCGAATTCCACCATGTAGCCCGGGACAACAACAAGGTAGCCGACGTGTTGGGACGCATCGGCGCAAAACGCGACGCCTTCCCTCCAAACATCTTCCTGGAGCGGCTCTTTAAGCCATCCGTACTATGGGAAGAGGAGTCCAGAAATAGCAACCCGGAACCAGCCGCGCCACCCAACACGGAACATTCTGACACAGTCGGTGGCTCAGCCAATGAAATAACACCCTCAGCCCACGAAATAATGGCAGTAATCGCCCCGTGGACGGAACCATTCCTAGCCTACTTAACTAGGCAGGAACTCCCCGAAGACCAAAATGAGGCCCGCTGCATAGTTCGACGATCTAAAGCCTACAAGGTCCATGAGGGAGAACTTTATAAGAAAAGCACAACCGGAGTCCTTCAAAGGTGTATCTCCGAAGAGGAAGGGCGAAATCTCCTGGCTGAAATTCACGCTGGACTCGGTGGGCACCACGCCGCAGCCCGGGCCCTTGTAGGCAAGGCCTTCCGTACAGGATTTTATTGGCCGACTGCCCGGGCAGATGCTCAGGACTTAGTCCAACGATGCGTCGGTTGCCAGCTCTTTGCTAATCAAAGCCACATGCCACCCACCGCCCTCAAAACTATACCCATCACCTAGCTGTTCGCGGTCTGGGGGCTTGATATGGTTGGACCCCTTAAAGGGGGAACCCACAAGCAAAAATACCTATTGGTCATGGTGGACAAATTCACCAAATGGATAGAGGCCAAGCCAGTTAAAACGGCCAAATCGGGACCCGTGATAGACTTCATATCCGGGGTAGTACACCGTTATGGTGTCCCCCATAGCATCATCACTGATAGCGGCACGAATTTCACGGCCGACGAGGTTAAACTCTGGTGCAAAAACATGGGCATCAAGCTCGACTACGCTTCAGTCTATCACCCCCAAACTAACGGTCAAGTCGAACGAGCAAACGGTCTAATCATGAGCGGCATCAAACCCAGACTAGTGCGGTCCCTCACGGAATCTAACACGCACTGGGTAGAGGAGCTCGACTCCGTACTCTGGGGGCTGCGGACCACGCCAAACCGCACTACCGGATTCACACCATTTTTATGGTGTACGGCGCAGAGGCAGTTTTGCCCTGCGATATAATTCATGACTCACCTCGCGTGCGCATGTACGAAGAAAGAGAAGCCGAGTTGGATCGGCAGGACAGTTTGGACGCCTTGGAGGAGGAGCGGGACGTGGCAAAGGCCCGTTCCGCATTCTATCAGCAGCAGGCTCGAAGATATCAAAGCAGAGAAGTACGGGCCAAAACTTACAATATTGGCGAACTAGTTCTACGCCTGCCGGACAAGAAAAAGGACAAACTTAAGCCCAAATGGGAAGGTCCCTTCATCATCGACCAAGTCCTGACCGGCGGAGCATACCGTCTGCGAAACGCATCGGACAACCGACTCGAGCCGAACCCATGGAACGCAGCCCGCCTCTGAAGATTCTACGCCTAGCGCCGGACTCAGAGTTTGTCTCCTTCCTCCGTCCACCTTTTATACTTCAGATGTCTTTTGTTCCCCTCCTTTCTCCTCCCTTTTTTCATAAAGCCTTTAAGGGCTGACCTGCACATTGTTCGCACACACCTGACGTGCTATCCGCACTCATTATACCTGGGGGCTTCTTTAACAGAAGCTTATTTATACGGGCTTTATGCCCAACACATGTGTCAAACTTCCGCATGTACCTTTTATTCACCATTATATGCATCGATATGACTTAAGTTTTGGCCAAGCTGGGTTGCCTGGCTCCTGTGCTTACCCCTACGTTCCCGATTGTTCGGCTAGGAGGTAAAGGGAGCACCTCTGCGATTGTTACTGTCGGGTCAGCCGGATGTGTACCTCAGACTGGGTGAAGCCGAAAGCTAGCGTTCTTAAGGGAATATTCGGTCGGTGACTTGAAAGATGATTTATTACTTATTTAACTTATCTGCCCCCAGATGCTTTTTCTGCTCTCTTCGCAGTACGGACATGCACCTTAGGGCATGCCTCCCAGGGAAAGGAACCCCTAACGGAACTATTCTCCCTGGAAGATGTTTCTTACTAACCATGTAATATAACATAACTAGTTGGGCACTTGTCTGATAAAGCACTAATGACCCCTACGCCTGGTCTCCATGCATGCCCCGGTTTTTTCATAACTGAGAAGGTATTCGGACACACTCCGGACTCTAGGGTCCCGAGGTTGAAGCGAAAAGGTCGGCAAAGACAAACGATCTACAATCCGGCTAGAAGGCATTTTACATGTCATTTTAAAATACATCGTCAAATTGACTGATTGTACTCCTCTTCAATCCCGTCTAACAGGCTGTCTAATTTACAGTCCTGTTGGGAATACTTAGCGGCCAACTCTACTTGGCCGTACATTAAGCTCACAGGGATCTCCTTCCCATCGGGCCCCACAGGTCCGACCTCGGCCATGTGGTTCGGATCCGCCTTCTTGTACCACGTCTTCACCATGGCCCAGGCCTCCCTGGCGCCTTGACGGCAGGCCGATATCTTCCACAGACGGAAGCGCTGCCGTGCTCCCTGAAGCTTCTCGGCAAGCCCTTCAAGGCTTTCGGGTAGGGAGACGGACGCCATAAGGCCTGGGCGACGCCACTCATCGCTTGCCGAACACGTTCGTGCAGTTGCATCAGCTCGGGGAGTTGGTCACCCGTTGAACCGGGCATTTCCTCCGCAGGGCGACCTGTGAGCACACCTAAAGACACATTTCTGTCAATCGACTTCCTCGCCGAACTCTTCTTTTCAAAGGAGTTTGCTCAAGCACTTACTATAAATGCCGCGACGAAGCCGCTGATTCTCCTTCACGGAGCCAGACAGCTGGGCCCGAACACCTTTCAGCTCTTCTCCCAGCTGGGTGTGGGCATCTTGGAATTTGTTCTTCTCCTGCTGCACCTTCATAAGCACCCTCTCGTCGGCCTTCAGCTGGCGCAGTAGCTGTTGCTTGTCTGGATCTAGTCCGGCACCCTCTGCAATATTATTGTCAGATTTACGCACACGCCGCACTTTATTAACTACTTATCTTTTCGAAGTATGTATTACCAGCGGGGGTCTCTGTAGCTCCCCCTGCGGCGGCCAGTGCGGCCTCAAGTTGGGCCTTGCACTCTTGAAGCTCCTGGGACAGGTGGGTATTCTTCTCCGTAAGATCCTGCATAACAAATGATCCTTAAATCAGTTATTTTAACTATTTTAAGTCTCGGGGGCTACTGGCATATATAACTATTAAAATTCCTTACCCGTATGTCTTTACATACTGCTCTGTGGCTCTGGTTAAACCATCTTGAGCGGCACGGAGGTGCGCGTCTCCCGCATTGAAGGCATTCAACGCCTCCGGGGAGAAACACGCGTCACGAAGAACTATCCGGCGGCGCCTGTGATTCATGGCGCTCTCCACCTCAGACCTGGTGGCGGACAGCCTGTCGGCATCCTCCGTTGGAGGAGCATCTGACTCGCGCCTCATGCTCGCCTCCACCTCTGGGCCAGGCGCTGGAGCCTGGCTGGCGGAGGTTTGGTTGGCAACCTCTCCGGACACAGTTCGGCAAGCGCTCTTTCTCCTAGAAAAATTAGGAGTGTTAATGCACCTCCCAGGGAATCTTTCCCTTAAATACGGTGGTGCTCCATACCGTTGCGGCGATGTTTCAACTCGCGCCGCACTCCTCTTCCGCCTGCTGGGCCGAACTGACCCTTGTTGGTCAGCCACCGCGGGTCCGGCTTCCCGCCCCAAAGGTACCTCCTGCGGGACACCATTGGTGTACAGTGTTCAGAAATAAGCATGGATGAGTAATAATAACAAGACTCGGTCGCGGTTACCTGGGAAGCCGGAGTTAAACTGGGGTAGTCGGCCGTAATGGCGACTAAGGCATTGTCCACACTAAGTTGGTGGAACACCCCGTCAATCAGCTCCACCTCAATATCCGGATCCTCCTCGGAGGCCGGATCAATGGATCGTCCCGGATCCTCGGGTTGTGGAGCCGGGCTGTGTATGCCCTCCACATCCCAGCGCAGTTCCTGCGTCGAAATCATAAAATAAGACACTTAACTTTGAAAGCACGGATCGGATAGACAAACGTCCGCTTACCCAGCTCCAAGGGTTATTCATGGAGAATCCGTTCAATGGACTCGTTCGGAGGAAGTCCTCCTTCTCCCCCTTGTACGAGCTGGACATGATCTTCACCAGATCGGCTGTCGATCCCGGCCCTTTGCGGCCATGACGGGTGGCGTCATCTCCCCGTTGAAATCCCACATGGGGTGGCCCCTATATTGGAGCGGCTGCACCCCTCGCATAATGCACGTGGCCATGACTCCAATCGTCATCGGTGGCAGTAACTTTATCCGGCCCATCAGATAATGGACGCTCCCATCATCTTCCCGTTGAGGGCTCCGCGGGCGCCAACTCAGGCGTTTCTTCAAGGGAGCATTGCTGAACTCCGGGAGGCTGATCCGAACTGGATCCGACAGAGGGGCGTCCTCCATATAGAACCATTCCGAAGGCCAGTCTTCGGACGCCTTCTTCGGGGTACCGGATAGATATCCGGTCCCGGTGATGCGCCATATTTCGGCTCCGCCCACTTGATATATCGACCCCTCATGAGAACGGGGTACCAGGCAAAACAATCTCTTCCACAGCGCAAAATGGGGCTCGATGCCGAAGAACAGCTCGCAAAGAGCTACAAAGCCCGCGATGTGCAGAATGAAGGCAGGTGTAAGGTGGTGAAGCTAGAGTCCGTAGAACTCCAGGAGCCCCCGGAGAAACGGATGTATGGGAAATCCGAGTCCCCTTATTAGATAAGGGATGAAGCATACCCGCTCTCCTTTGGAAGGGTTGGGGACGCTCTCCGCCTACTTTCCACCCCTGAAGGTGGCCATTTTGGCTCGAACCGGAACCATGAAGGCTGGGGGAAGATATCCATCGGTTTGGAGCGTCACTAGCTCGCTATGTGGAACTGAGCATCTCCCCCAATCTCCTGGCTGAGGGCTGGGAGCGCGAGAGGAGGAGCCGCGTCGACTATCCATGATGGAATGGATTTTTGTCAGAGGAGCTTTGATGAGTACTTGCGGAAGAAGGATGGTGTGAGTTGGATCTAGATCCTCGCCTCTCTTATAGGCGGCTCGTTCGCGCGGCTAGGGGGTAAAACGTAAAAATACCCTAGCTTTTCGCATTCGTACGACACGTAGAAGAGGGCCATTATTGGACGTAGAAGCCAAGGACCGCAACATTCATAAGGAAGCCGGACGCTATTCGACAGGTACATGAAGTTTGAAGGAGAACCCGCCTTGCAACGCCGAAGACAATATACGCGCCGGACTTGTCGTCATTGAAGCCTGGTTCGGGGGCTACTAAGGGAGTCCTGGACTAGGGGGTGTCCAGATAGCCGAACTATCATCATCGGCCAGACTCCAAGACTATGAAGATACAAGATCGAAGACTTCGTCCCGTGTCCGGATGGGACTTTCCTTGGTGTGGAAGGCAAGCTTGGCGATATGGATATGTAGATCTCCTACCATTGTAACTGACTCTATGTAACCCTAGCCCTCTCAGGTGTCTATATAAACCGGATGGTTTTAGTCTGTAGGACAACAACAATAACAACAATCACACCATAGGCTAACTTCTAGGGTTTTAGCCTCCTTGATCTCGTGGTAGATCTACTCTTGTAATTCCCACATCATCAATATCAATCAAGCAGTACGTAGGGTTTTACCTCCATCGAGAGGGCCTGAACCTGGGTAAAACATCGTGTCCCTTGTCTCCTGTTACCATCCGCCTAGACGCACAGTTCGGGACCCCCTACCCGAGATCCGCCAGTTTTGACACCGACAAGGTTTATATCATATTGTTTGAGTTTATCCTTCTACAGGATGTCATCTTTCTTAATGCGTTACTCTGTTCCTGTGAACTTAATACTCTAGATGTAGGCAGGAGTCGGTCGATGTGTGGAGTAATAGTAGTAGATGCAGAATCGTTTCGATCTACTTGTTGCGGACGTGATGCCTATATACATGATCATTCCTAGATAATCTCATAACCATGCACTTTTCTATCAATTGCTTGACAGTAATTTGTTCACCCACCGTAATACTTATGCTATCTTGAGAGAAGCCACTAGTGAAACCTATGGCCCCCGGGTCTATCTTTTATCATATAAGTTTCCAATCTACTTTTATTTGCAATCTTTAATTTCCAATCTATATCATAAAAATACCAAACATATTTATCTTATCTTATTATCTCTATCAGATCTCACTTTTGCAAGTTTCCGTGAAGGGATTGACAACCCCTTTATCGCGTTGGTTGTGAGGTTCTTGTTTGTTTGTGTAGGTACGAGGGACTTTTGAGGAGCCTCCTACTGGATTGATACCTTGGTTCTCGAAAACTAAGGGAAATACTTACACTACTTTGCTACATCACCCTTTTCTCTTCAAGGGAAAACCAACGGAGTGCTCAAGAGGCAGCAAGAAGGATTTTTGGCGCCGTTGTCGGGGAGGTCTTCGCTCAAGTCAAGACATACCAAGTACCCATCACAAACTCATCTCCCGCGCATTACATTATTTGCCATTTCCCTCTCGTTTTCCTCTCCCCCACTTCACCCTTGCCGTTTTATTTGCCCTCTCTTTCCTGTCCTCCTCTTGCTTTCGCTTGCCTTTTTGTGTGCTTGTGTGTTGAATTGTTTGTCATGATGGCGCAAGATAATACCAAATTGTGTGACATTTCCAATACCAATAATAATGATTTCCTTTGCACTCTGATTGCTCCTCTTAATGATGCTGAATCTTGTGAAATCAATGCTGCTTTGTGGAATCTTGTTATGAAAGATCAATTCTCCGGCCTTCCTAGTGAAGATGCCGCTACTCATCTAAACAACTTTGTTGATTTGTGTGATATGCAACAGAAGAAAGATACGGATAATGATATTGTTAAATTGAAGTTATTTCCATTTTCACTTAGAGATCGTGCTAAAACTTGGTTTTCGTCTTTGCCTAAAAATAGCATTGATTCATGGAATAAGTGCAAACATGCTTTTATCTCTAAGTATTTTCCTCCCGCTAAGATCATCTCTCTTAGAAACGATATTATGAATTTTAAACAACTTGATCATGAGCATGTTGCCCAATCTTGGGAAGGAATGAAATTAATGATTCATAATTGCCCTACTCATGGTTTGAATTTATGGATGATCATACAAAAATTTTATGCCGGATTGAATTTTGCTTATAGAAATCTTTTAGATTCGGCCGCGGGAGGCACTTTTATGGAAATCACTTTAGGAGAAGCTACTAAACTCCTTGATAACATTATGGTTAATTATTCTCAATGGCACACCGAAATATCTACTAGTAAAAAAGTCCATGCAATAGAAGAGATTAATGTTTTGAGTGGAAAGATGGATGAACTTATGAAATTGTTTGCTACTAAGAGTGCTCCTATTATTCCTAATGATATGCCTTTGTCTACTTTGATTGAGAATATTAATGAATCTATGGATGTGAATTTTGTTGGTAGGAATAATTTTGGTAACAACGCGTATAGAGGAAACTTTTCTAGGCCGTTCCCTAGTAATTCCTCTAATAATTATGGTAATTCCTACAACAACTCTTATGGAAATTTTAATAAGATGCCCTCTGATTTTGAGAATAGTGTTAAATAATTTATGATCTCTCAAAAGAATTTCAATGCTTTGCTTGAAGAAAAATTGCTTAAAGTTGATGAATTGGCTAGGAACGTTGATAGACTTTCGCTTGATGTTGATTCTTTGAAACTTAGATCTATTCCACCTAAGCATGATATCAATAAGTCTCTCAAAGCCATGAGAATTTCCATTGATGAGTGCAAAGAAAGAATCGCCAGGATGCGTGCTAAGAAAGATTGCTTTGTAAAAGCATGTTCTTCTAGTTTCCATGAAAAAAATGATGAAGATCTAAAAGTTATTGATGTGTCCCCTGTTAATTTTTTTTTGCAATATGTATCTTGATAATGATGGGACTGGAGATGAGTCAACTTTAAAAGGCGTCCCAATGATTCAGAGCTTTTAGATCTTGATGCTAAATTTGGTAAAAGTGGGATTGGAGAGGTCAAAACTTTACATAGCATTGAACCCACTATTTTGGATTACAAGGAATTTAATTATGATAATTGTTATTTAATAGGTTGTATTTCCTTGTTGCAATCCGTGTCGAATTCTCCTCATGCTTATAGTCAAATAAAGCTTTTACCAAACATAGTGTTGATGCCTTAATGCAATCTTATGAGGAAAAACTTGAATTGGAAGTTTCTATACCTAGAAAACTTTATGATGAGTGGGAACCTACTATAAAAATTAAAATTTAAGATCATGAATGCTATGCTTTGTGTGACTTGGGTCCTAGTGTTTCCACGATTCCAAAAACTTTATGTGGTGTGCTAGGTTTCCATGATTTTGATGATTGCTCTTTAAACCTGCACCTTGCGGATTCCACTATTAAGAAACCTATGGGAATGATTAATGATGTTCTTATTGTTGCAAATATGAATTATGTGTCCGTAGATGTCATTGTTCTTGATATAGATTGCAATCTTTCATGTCCTATTATTCTTGGTAGACCTTTCCTTAAAACGGTTGGTGCAATTATTGATATGAAGGAAGGGAATATTAGATTCCAATTTCCATTAAGGAAAGGCAAGGAACACTTCCCTAGAAATAAAGTCAAATTACCTTATGAATCTATTATGCGAGCCACTTATGAATTCAATGCCAAAGATGGCAATACTTAGATCTATTCTCGCTTTTATGCCTAGCTAGGGGCGTTAAACGATAGCGCTTGTTGGGAGGCAACCCAATTTTATTTTTCTTTCTTACTTTTTGCTTCTGTTTAGTAATAAATATTTCATCTAGCCTCTGTTTGGATGTGGTTTTATGTTTTAATTACTGTTTGTGCCAAGTAGAACCTACAGGATAACCTACGGTGATAGTTAATTTGATTCTGCTAAAAAATAGAAACTTTTGCACCCACAAGAATAATTTTAATAAATCACAGAAACGTGATTTTGCGTTGATTCTTTTTGAAATAGATCAATAGACAAATTACCTAGTACTTCCTAGTTTGGTAGGATTTTTCGAGTTGCATAAGTACTCAAAAGTTACAGATTTCTACAGACTGTTCTGTTTTTGACAGATTCTGTTTTTCGTGTGTTGTTTGCTTATTTTGATGCATCTATGGCTAGTATCGGGGGGTATGAATCATAGAGAAGTTGGAATACAGTAGGTTTAACACCAATATAAATGAAGAATGAGTTAATTACAATACCTTATGTGGTGGTTTTTCTTTCTTGCTCTAACGGAGCTTATGAGATTTCCTGTTGAGTTTTGTGTTGTGAAGTTTTCAAGTTTTGGGTAAAGATTTGATGGACTATGGAATAAGGAGTGGCAAGAGCCCAAGCTTGGGTATGCCCATGGCACCCCAAGATATTCAAGTACAACCAAAAGCCTAAGCTTGGGGATGCCCCAGAAGGCATCCCCTCTTTCATCTTCGTCTATCGGTAACTTTACTTGGAGCTATATTTTTATTCGCCACATGATATGTGTTTTGCTTGGAGCGTCTTGTATGATATGAGTCTTTGATTTTTAGTTTACCACAATCATCCTTTCTGTACACACCTTTTGGGAAAGACACACTTGATCCGGAATTTATTAGAATACTCTATGTGCTTCACATATATCTTTTGAGCTAGACAATTTTTGCTCTAGTGCTTCACTTATATCTTTTAGAGCACGGCGGTGGTTTAATTTTGTAGAAATTGTCGATCTCTCATGCTTCACTTATATTATTTTGAGAGTCTTTTAGAACAGCATGGTATTTGCTATGGTTATAAATTTGGTCCTAGAATGATGGGCATCCAAGTTGGGTATAATAAAAACTATCATAAAAAGTGAATTGGATGCTCTGATCAATTTGATGCTTGATAATTGTTTTGAGATATGAGGATGGTGATATTAGAGTCATGCTAGTGGAGTAATTATGAATTTTAGGAATACTTGTGTTGAAGTTTGTGATTCCCATAGCATGCACGTATGGTGAACCGCTTTGTGATGAAGTTGGAGCATAATTTATTTATTGATTGTCTTCCTTGTGAGTGGCGGTCGGGGATGAGCGATGGTATTTTCCTACCAATCTAACCCCCTAGGAGCATGCGCATAGTACTTTGTTTTCAATGCGTTGTAGGATTTTGCAATAAGTATATGAGTTCTTTATGACTAATGTTGAGTCCATGGATTATACGCACTCTCACCCTTCCACCATTGCTAGCCTCTCTTGTGCCGCGCAACTTTCGCCGGTACCATACACCGACCATATACCTTCCTCAAAACAGCCACCATACCTACCTATTATGGCATTTCCATAGCCATTCCGAGATATATTGCCATGCAACTTTCCACCGTTCCGTTTATTATGACACGCTCCATCATTGTCATATTGCTTTTGCATGATCATGTAGTTGACATCGTATTTGTGGCAAGGCCACCTTCGTAATTCTTTCATACATGTCACTCTTGATTCATTGCATATCCCGGTACACCGCCGGAGGCATCCACATAGAGTCATATTTTGTAATGAGTTGTAATTCTTGAGTTGTAAGTAAATAAAAGTGTTATGATCTTCATCATTAGAGCATTGTCCCAAGTGAGGACAAGATGATCGAGACTATGATTCCCCCACAAGTCGGGATGAGACTTCGGACTTTATAAAAATAAAAGAGGCCAAAGAAGCCCAAATAAAAAAAAGAGGCCAAAGAAGCCCACCTAATAAAAAAATGAGAGAAAAAGAGAGAAGGGACAATGTTACTATCCTTTTACCACACTTGTGCTTCAAAGTAGCACCATGATCCTCATGATAGACAGTCTCCTATGTTGTCACTTTCATATACTAGTGTAAAATTTTCATTATAGAACTTGGCTTGTATATTCCAATGATGGGCTTCCTCAAAATGCCTTAGGTCTTCTTGAGCAAGCAAGTTGGGTGCACACCCACTTAGTTTCTTTTGTTGAGCTTCCATACACTTATAGCTCTAGTGCATCCGTTGCATGACAATCCCTAGTCACTCACATTGATATCCATTAATGGGCATCTCCATAGCCCGTGGATATGCCTAGTTGATGTGAGACTATCTTCTCCTTTTTTTGTCTTCTCCACAACCACCATTCTATTCCACATATAGTGCTATGTCCATGGCTCACGCACATGTATTGCGCGAAAGTTGAAAAAGTTTGAGAATACTAAAGTATGAAACAATTGCTTGGCTTTTTATCGGGATTGTGCATGATTAAATACTTTGTGTGATGAAGATAGAGCATAGCCAGACTATATGATTTTGTAGGGATAGCTTTCCTTAGCCATGTTATTTTGAGAAGACATGATTGCTTTGTTAGTATGCTTGAATTATTATTACTCTTATGTAAATATGAACTTTTATTTAGAATCATTTGGATCTGAACATTCATGCCACAATAAAGAAAATTACATTGAGAATTATGCTAGGTAGCATTCCACATCAAAAATTTTGTTTTTATCATTCACCTACTTGACGCTGAGCAGGAATTAAGCTTGGGGATGCTTGATACGTCTCCAACGTATCTATAATTTTTTATTGTTCCATGCTATTATATTACCCGTTTTGGATGTTTATGGGCTTTACTTTACACTTTTATATCATCTTTGGGACTAACCTACTAATCGGAGGCCCATCCCGAATTGCTATTTTTTTTGCCTATTTCAGTGTTTCGAAGAAAAGGAATATCAAACGGAGTCCAAACGGAATGAAACCTTCGGGAGCGATCTTTTTGGAACAAACGTAATCCAGGAGACTTGGAGTGGACGTCAAAAAGCAGCCAAGGTGGCCACGAGGCAGGAGGGCGCGCCCTAGGGGGGTAGGCTCGTCCCCCACCCTCGTGGGCCCCTCGTGGATCCCCTGACCTACCTCCTTCGCCTATATATACTCCTATACCCTGAAAACATCCAGGAGCACCATGAAAAACTATTTCCACCTCCGCAACCTTCTGTATCCGCGAGATCCCATCTTGGAGCCTTCGCTGGCGCTCTGCCGGAGGGGGAATCGACCATGGAGGGCCTCTACATCATCTCCAAGGCCTCTCCGATGAGTTGTGAGTAGTTTACCACAGACCTTCGGGTCCATAGTTATTATCTAGATGGCTTCTTCTCTCTCTTTGAATCTCAATACAAAGTTCTCTTCGATCTTCTTGAAGATCTATTCGATTTAACTCTTTTTGCGGTGTGTTTGTCGAGATCCGATGAATTGTGGGTTTATGATCATGTTTATCTATGAGAAATAATTGAATCTCCTCTGAATTCTTTTATGTGTGATTGGTTATCTTTGCAAGTCTCTTTGAATTATCAGTTTGGTTTGGCCCACTAGATTGATCTTTCTTGCAATGGGAGAAGTGCTTAGCTTTGGGTTCAATCTTGCGGTGTCCTTTCCCAGTGAGCAGCAGGGGCAGCAGGGCATGTATTGTATTGTTGCCATCGACGATAGAAAGATGGGGTTTATATCATATTGTTTGAGTTTATCCTTCTGCATCATGTCATCTTTCTTAATGCGTTACTTTGTTCTTATGAACTTAATACTCTAGATGCAGGCAAGAGTCGGTCGATGTGTGGAGTAATAGTAGTAGATGCAGAATCGTTTTGATCTACTTGTTGCGGACGTGATGCCTATATACATGATCATGCCTAGATAATCTCATACCTATGCACTTTTCTATCAATTGCTCGACAATAATTTGTTCACCCATCGTAATACTTATGCTATCTTGAGAGAAGCCACTAGTGAAACCTATGGCCCCCGGGTCTATCTTTTATCATATAAGTTTCCAATCTACTTTTATTTGCAATCTTTACTTTCCAATATATATCATAAAAATACTAAAAATTATTTATCTTATCTTATTATCTCTATCAGATCTCACATTTGCAAGTTTCCTTCAAGGGATTGACAACCCCTTTAACGCGTTGGTTGCGAGGTACTTGTTTGTTTGTGTAGGTACGAGGGACTTTTGAGGAACCTCCTGCTAGATTGATACCTTGGTTCTCAAAAACTGAGGGAAATACTTGTGCTAGTTTGCTGCATCATCCTTTCCTCTTCAAGGGAAAACCAACACAGTGCTCAAGAGGTAGCAGCAGGCACATTCAAAACAGGGAACGCTTGAGTGGGGACTATAGCTCGCTTCTGGTGTATGCTTCCCGTGTTGGAGCAGCTGCAGTGAGAAGGAAGATGGTGTGGCTGAAGATGCAGAAAGCACACAATGTTAAGAACTACACATATCTCTGATCTGAAGAAATTTCCTAAGAGATCAACACTAAGGTACGAGGCTGGTCATACGTCAGTTGACTGAAAACTAAAATGGGGTCACACATTTTTTGGGGTACTGTCCAATCTACGCCAGATGGCTGGATGTTAGTCTTGTGCCTCCCGGCTGAAACTATTCAGCATCTTCCCCGAACAGCTAGCGACAATCGGCCTAGCAGCCTGCCTCTGCCGTACCTGGTCATGACAGGTCCGACCACAACCCTGCCCCCTGCCCCACCGCATTGTCGTTGTTGCGCAACCCCCGACCAAACCTCAAAGACTCGCCATCATCCAAATCCGGCGGCAGCAGTACCTTCACCCCATGCAACACTAAGATAGGTGATACGTCCATTTGCATCATGTTTACCTCTTGTTATTTATGTTGTTTTATTGCATAATAATGCTTTTTGGAGTAATTCTAATGCCTTTTCTCTCATAATATGCAAGGTACACACAAAGGGGGAATTCTGGCAGCTGGAATTCTAGACCTGAAAAAGCTACATCAAACTACCTATTCTACACAACTCCAAATGAGCTGAAACTTTATGACGATTTTTTATGGAATATTTGAGGAATATTGGAGCAAATAAGTACCAGAGGGGCCCCACCAGGTGGGCACAACCCACCTGGGCGTGCCAGGGAGCCCAAGCGCACCCTGGTGGCTTGTGCCCCTCTTCTGGTATATAAGTCATTTTGACCTAAAAAAATAAGCAGAGGACTTTCGGAACGAAGCGCCGCCATCTCGAGGCGGAACCTGGGCAGGAGCACTTTTACCCTCCGGCGGAGCGATTCTGCTGGGGGAACTTCCCTCCCGGAGGGGGAAAACATCATCATCATCATCACCAACAACTCTCCCATCTTGGTGAGGGCTATATTCATCAACATCTTCAACAACACCAACTCCTCTCAAACCCTAGTTCATCTCTTGTGTTCAATCTTTGTACCGGAACTATAGATTAGTGCTTGCGGGTGACTAGTAGTGTTGATTACATCTTGTAGTTGATTACTATATGGTTTATTTGGTGGAAGATTATATGTTCAGATCCATTATGCTATTTAATACCCCTCTGATCTTGAGCATGATTATCATTTGTGAGTAGTTACTTTTGTTCTTGAGGTCACGGGAGAAATCATGTTGCAAGTAATCATGTGAGCTTGACATCTGTTCGATATTTTGATGATATGTATGTTGTGATTCCCTTAGTGGTGTCATGTGAACGTCGACTACATGACACTTCACCATATTTGGGCCTAAGGGAATGCATGGTGGAGTAGTTATTAGATGATGGGTTGCGGGAGGGACAAAAGCTTAAACCCTAGTTTATGCGCTATTCCGTAAGGGACCGATTGGATCCAAAAGTTTAATGCTATGGTTAGAATTTATTCTTAATATTTTTCTCGTAGTTGTGGATGCTTGCGAGGAGGTTTTTTATAAGTAGGAGGTCTGTTCAAGTAAGAACAACATCTAAGCACCGGTCCACCCACATACCAAATTATCAAAGTAGCGAATACGAATTAAGCCAACATGATGAAAGTGACTAGATGAAATTCCCGTGTACCCTCAAGAACACTTTGCTTATAATAAGAGACCGTTTTGGCCTGTCCTTTGCCTCAAAAGGATTGGACTACCTTGCTGCACTTTTTTTACTATTATTGTTACTTGCTCGTGACAAATTATCTTCCTATCAAACTGATGTCTACTATGCAACTTTATTCTTGTAGACATGTGTTGGGCCTCCAAGCGCAGAGTTCTGTAGGATAGTAGCAATTTTCCCTCAAGGGGATGACCTAAGGTTTATCAATCCGTGGGAGGCGTAGGATGAATATAGTCTCTCTCAAGCAACCCTGCAATCAAATACAAGAAATCTCTTGTGTCCCCAACACACCCAATACAATGGCAAATTGCATAGGTGCACTAGTTCGGCGAAGAGATGGTGATAAAAGTGTAGTATGGATAGTAGATATGAGTTTTTGTAGTGCGAACAATAAAAAATAGCAAGGTAGTCAATAGTAAAACGGAGCACAAACGGTATTGCAATAATGGAAAATGAGGCCTAGGGTACATACACTACAAAAAAAGACACATCCGTGACATTTTGGGCCAAACGAATTTTTTTCCTGTCATACATATGACACTTCTATGACAATAATTTTGACAAAACCTGGTATCATCATAGATGTGGTGGGCTCCTACTTCTATGACAAAAATCATGACAGAAAATGGGATTTTCGTCCTGCGCGGGCCGGAGACGCAGCTGCATGACATTCTTTGGGCCGTCCATGACGGAAAAAACCGTGGTAGAAGCGAGGGGGAGGAAAATTTCGGGGAGTTGCCGGTTACGGTGGGAGGTTGGGGGCGGAGCGATGCACATTTCTCTCGTATAGGTATGCGCGTGTGTGCGAGGCGTTGGCTCTAGCTGAACCCGAGCGAGGCGTTGGGCTCTAACTGAACCCGAGCGATTGCACTGCAGGCTACGCGTTACTGAACCCGAGCGATCGATGGATGGCTGTTAACTGAACCCAATGGAGCGATTCCTTTGCTACTGCTGCTAACTAAAGCCGATCGATGGATGAACAGTGAGCGTTGCGGGGGGAGGGGGGTTGGATGAACAGTGAGTGGTGGCGTTGCCTCTGGATGAACAGGAACCCGTGGTGTGGAGGGCTGGATGAACAGTAGACGGTGGAGGGGTGGCCGTGGAGGGGTGGTTGAACAGGACCCCGTGGTGTGGAGGGCTGGATGAACAGTAGGCGGTGGAGGGCTGGATGAACAGTAGACTTTGGAGGGCTGGATGAACAGTAGATGTTGGATGGGTGGTTGAACAGTAGCCGGTGGAGTAGCGCGCGGTGGAGGCTGGATGAGAAGGAGCCCGTGGAGGCTGGAGGAGGTCGACGGTAGCCCGTGGAGGCTGGAGGAGGTCGACGATGGAGATGAATAGTATCCCGTGGAGTCCCGTTTTGCGGTACACCACACCCCTCCCGATGAACAGGACCTCCGTTTCGACCGTAGGAGGTCCGTTTTGTCCATTTTGCGGTACGCCACACCCCTCCCGATCAACAGGACCCCTGTTTCGATCGTAGGAGGTCCGTTTCGTCTGTTTTGCGGTATGCCACACCCCTCTTGATCAACAGGACCCCTGTTTTGACCGTAGGAGGTCCATTTCCTCCGTTTCGCGGTACACCACACCCCTCCCGATCAACAGGACCCCCGTTTCGACCATAGGAGGTCCGTTCCTCCGTTTTGCGGTACGCCACACCCCTCCCGATCAACATGACCCCATTCTGAACGTAGGAGGTCCATTTCCTCCATTCTGCGGTACGCCAGGCCTAGTTTCCATTGCCTGTTCCGTCCAAGCCCTCCCCATGAACACAACCACGCATTCCGTTCCGACCCAGCCGGTTGGCTCCCCATGAACACGACGACGACGCTGTTTCTCCATTCCTACCCAGCCATGTACGTATGCGCGAGTAGGCGTTCGAGACCCTGCCCGTATGTACGTACGTGGCCGTATTTTCTTTCTTGCACCCTCGCCGTTGTACGTACGTGTACATGCTACGTGCGCGCCTCTACATCGACACATGCGTGCCTCTACATCGTCCAGTATGTACGTACACTTTCACGACCAGAATGACAACGCTACGTACGCTTCGACCAGGTGGGTCCCGACTGTCAGGCACTTCCTTGCCTGCGAGATGTAGCTGGTGGGTCCCAGCAGTCAGGGGGCGAATCGTTTTGGTTTTTTTTCGGATGCACTTCCTTGCGTGCGAAGATGTAGCTGGTGGGTCCCAGCAGTCAGGGGGGAAACTTTTTTTTTGCAAAATACTGGTGGCCCGTCCGGTGGGTCCTTGCTGTCAGGTGGAGGAATAATTATTTTGCACGTAATAAGGAGGCACTTCCTTGCGGCCGCCGTGTACCCAGCTGTCAGCCTCTCCACGCACAGTACTCTTCCAATGGAAGTCAGTCGTTGACCACATTGACCACGCCGCACCGAGAGCACCACGGCGGTGGACGATGGCAAGGCCTAGGAAGGGGATGACGCGGAGCCGGGGAAGATGCAACAGTGGATGCCCACACAAAGAGGAGTACGAGGGTGAGGCTGCCGTCGCCGCAGAATAACAGGGGGCGTGGGTTAGTAGAGGGATGGCCTGGCCAGCGGTGGTAGTAGTAGGGGGCAGTGAGGCCTTTGCCACATCGCAGCCCGCCACAGGAGGCAAGAGCACGAGGCACGATCGGCGCTGGTTTGGGTGGCTGAAGCAAGAAGACCAGAAGTTGAAGAAGCACTACGGCCATTGGATGGACATCGTATGATCACTGGAGCTAGAATCGTGCATATTATTGACTAAGTTGACAAAGCCCTCCGTCCCCGTCAACTTAGTAGGCCCACAAGTCAGCCTGCCACTATACTGGGTCCCAGCTAACAGGCGGAGTATTCATTTTTTTGTGCGTAATAAGGAGGCACTTCCTTGCGTGCGAACATATAGCTGGTGGGTCCGAGCTGTCAGCGGCGGTAACATTTTCTTCACGAAATACAGAGGCCCTTTCGGTGGTTCCCTGATGTCAGGTGGAGGAATCATTATTTTGCGCGTAATAAGGAAGCATTTCCTTGCGTGCGGCCGTGGACCCAGCTGTCGGCCTCTCCATGTACAGTCCACTTCAGATGCATGTCGGTCATTGACCACGTTGACCAGGCCGCGCCGAGAGCACCAGGGCGGTGGACGAAGGCGAGGCCTAGGAAAGGAACGACATGGAGGCAGGGAAGACTCGGCAGTTGTTTCCCACGCGGAGGGGAGTACGACTATACGAGGGTTTACTGGTTCGTCTGCCATTGCCGGAGAATAACAGTAGGTGTGGGTGAGTAGAGGGATGGCTAGGCCAGCGATGGGAGTACGGTGGGGCGGTGAGGCCTGCGCGGCAGCAGAGCCGGCCGCGGGGAGGAGGGAGCAGGCAGTCCCGCCGGCGCTTGTTTGAGCGGCTGGAGCAGGAAGAGCAGAGATTGAAGAAGCACGACGGTCGTTGGATGGACATCCAACAGCCACTGCTTGTGCATCATCCTTTTTTTAGGAAAGCCTCAAATTTGTGGAAAACAGCATACAACCCATCTGCCATTATTTCTAATAATTTATAGCCCATTTGCTAAGTCTTAAGGTTTTTTTGGAGCCCATATTCTTTTTGTTAGCATTACATCCCATATTGTGGCCACGGTTAAAAATTATATGAAATTTTGCATATTTCGGTGCGGTCCGAACTGTTTTTAATCCCGAAATTTTGACTCACATTCAAACTGATTTTAAAAATAAATGTATATCAATATAAAATCCAACAAATTCTCCACGCATAAAAATTAATGAAATTTAAAATCTTGAAATGAAAAAAAGATATTTGAAACTAATTGCCGGTTTGATGTGTTTTAAAAATGTACAACCCATTTCTCATTACTGATAGGCCATTTTCTCGGCCAGCCGAATGAAGCTCTCCTCGTCTTGAAAGATTTGCAGCCCAACAGGCCTGACAAAGCGACTTACTTGGCAAACCACAAAAAACTGGGTTGTGGCCTTGGACCCGGCTGTCAGCCTCTCCACGTATAGTACTCTTCTGATGGAAGTCGGTCGTTGACCATATTGACCACGCCGTGCCGAGAGCACCAAGGCGGTGGAGGACGGCGAGGCCTAGGAAGGGGACGACGCGGATCCGGGGAAGACGCGGAAGTGGATGCCCACGCGGAGAGGAGTACGAGGGTTCACTGGTTCAGCTACGGCGTGAGGCTACTGTCGCCGCAGAATAACAGGGGGTGTGGGTGAGTAGAGGGATACCCTGGGCCAGCGGTGGGAGTAGTAGCGGGCGGTGAGGCCTCCGCGGCATCATAGCCGGCCACGAGAGGCAGGAGACGCGGCACGACCGGCGCTGCTTTGGGCGGCTGGAGCAAGAAGACCAGAGGTTGAAGAAGCACTATGGCCGTTGGATGGACATCGTACGGTCACTGGAGCTAGAATCGTTCATATTGACTAAGTTGACAAAGCCCTCCGTCCTCATCAACTTAGTAGGCCCACAAGTCAGCCACCCACTATGGTGGGTCCCAGTTAGCAGGGGTATTCATTTTTTGGTGCGTAATAAGGATGCATGTCAGTTGTTGACCACGTTGACCAGGCCGCGCCGAGACCACCAGGGCGGTGGACGACGGCGAGGCCTAGGAAGGGAACAACACGGAGGCAGGAAAGACTCGACAGTTGTTTCCCACGCGGAGGAGAGTACGACTGTACAAGGGTTTATAGGTTCATCTGCCGTCACCGGAGAATAACAACAGGTGTGGGTGAGTAGATGGATGGCTAGGCCAGCGATGGGAGTACGGTGGGGCGGTGAGGGCTGCGCGGCAGCACAACCGGCCGCGGGGAGGAGGGAGCAGGCAGTCCCGCCGACGCTTGTTTGAGCGGCTGGAGCAGGAAGAGCAGAGATTGAGGAAGCACGACGGCCGTTGGATGGACATCGTACGGTTACTGGAGCTAGAATCGTTCATATTGACTAAGTTGACAAAGCCCTCCGTCCCTGTCAACTTAGTATGCCCACAAGTCAGCCTCCCACCATGGTGGGTCCCAGCTAGCAGGGGGGTATTCATTTTTCTGTGCGTAATAAGGAGGAACTTCCGGTGGGTCCGAGCTGACAACGGGGGGAAGGTTTTTTTTCGCGAAATACGATGGTCCGTCCGGTGGGTCCCAGCAGTCAGGGGCAAACGTTTTTTTCGCAAAATACGGTGGCCCGTCCGATGGGTCCCAGCAGTCAGGGGGGGCACTTTTTTTCCGCGAAATACTGGTGGCCCGTCTGGTGGGTCCCCGCTGTCAGGTGGAGGAATAATTATTTTGCACGTAATAAGGAGGCACTTCCTTGCGGCTGCCGTGGACCCAGATGTCAGGCTCTCCACGTACAGTACTCTTCTGATGGAAGTCGGTCATTGACCACATTGACCACGCCGCGCCAAGAGCACCACGGCGGTGGACGATGGCGAGGCCAAGGAAGGGGACGACGCGGAGCCGGGGAAGACACGGCAGTAGATGCCCACGCGGAGAGGAGCACGGGGGTTCATTGGTTCGGCTACGGTGTGAGGCTGCCGTCGCCGCAGAATAACAGGGGGAGTGGGTGAGTGGAGGGATGGCCTGGCCAGCGGTGGGAGTAGTATGGGGACGGTGAGGCCTCCGCGGTAGCACAGCCGGCCACGGGAGGCAGGAGCATGCGACACGACCGGCGCTGCTTTGGGCGGCTGGGGCAAGAAGACCAGAGGTAGAAGAAGCACTATGGCCATTGGATGGACATCGTTGACCACGTCGCGCCGAGAGCACCAGGGCGGTGGACGACAGCGAGGCCTACGAAGGGAACGACACGGAGCCGGGGAAGACACGACAGTGGCTGCCCATGCGGTGGAGAGTACGAGGGTTGACTGGTTCGGCTGCCGTCGCCGGAAAATAACAGGAGGTGTGGGTGAGTAGAGGGATAGACAGGCCAGGGATGCGAGTATGATGGGGCCGTGAGGCCTGCCCGGCAGCACCGCCGGACACGGGAGGCGGGAGCAGGCGGTTCCGATGGCGCTGCTTTGGGCGGCAGGGGCGGGAAGATCAGAGACTGAAGAAGCACGATTGCTGTTAGATTGACATCTAACGTTCTGACGCTGGTAGAGTCGATTGTTGACTAAGTTTCTTTTTTGCGAAACCTTGTGTACGCATGAATTTGGTAGGCCCACAAGTCAGCCTCCAAATCTGTGGCAGACAACATAAAGCCCATTTGCTATTTTTTATAATTTGCAGCCCATTTGCTATTTTTTATAATTTGCAGCCCATTTTCTAATTATTAAGTAATTTATTACATCCCATTTTCTGCCCAGGACCACGGACAAAAAGTTCAACCTTATTGTGCATATTTCGGTGGAGTCCGAACTGTTGTAATCCCGAAATGATAAACATTTTTTGAAGAACTTATTGATTTGCCAAAAAAATTGTTTTGTTTTTGTGAGCAAATAAGACGTGGGACAATTGAGTTAGTTTAAGGGAAAACCAGTGGTAAAAAAATCAGCGCTGGGTGGGAAAAAACAACAAAATTAAGGATGTAAATATGAAAAGGGAATTTCATGTGTTTTCAATATAATGATACGTGTATATGAACTTGTAAAACTATAGGTAGAGATTAGGAAACGGATGTAGGACATGCGTTTCAAGAGGAAAATAGAACTGGGCTGTGTGTTTGATTCAGTAAAAAAAACCTGCCTGCGGATGTTGTAAGACAAAATATAACTAACGCTGGCGGGCCAAAGGCCAGTAGATACCTGCTGGATCTTTGTGCCCCGTTGTCGTCATGGGCTGGGCTTGTTAAAAACAAAACCAACCCTGGGCAGTCTGCAGCCCAGTTGAAACTTGCTCGACCTGAAAAAACAATATACGTCCTCAATAAATGAGAGAATTCTGCAAGTACAGACTGATAACTGGGATGCAACATGGATATTGTTTTTTTATCGTGATAATAAGTTCATGCACTTGTTTCGAAAAAATTGGAGAACTGGGAATTCGAACAGCGGGTGCTTATGCTACCCATCAAATAAAAATCAGGTGCCTAAAAATTCGTTTCGAAACAAATGATTCAGCTTTATATCCACGCCGACCCTCGGCATGATGGTTGGAAGCAAATGCAAGTTCATACCAAAAGATTGTTAACAACAATACCAACTTGCGGACGACAAGGTAGTACAATAGTACAACTACCAATACCTAACTAACTTATAATCTTTTTACTCCTGGCCCTAGTGTTCTTCTGGTAGAAAATCTTGCAGAGGACCAGTTCCCGCTCCTTCTCTTGCTCCAGGTCCCCGAGGTGGTACTGGTGCATCACCCAGTTGGTCCTCTGCTGGTCGAAGTTCTTGTTGGTGTGCAGCACCAGAACCTTTTTTGTTGCCCGTCTGCCGGCTGTTGACCATCACCGGCAAGGTATTGCCGGTCTTGTGCCACATCGCGTGCATGCCCCACTCCGACTGTATCTTGCGACGCGTCCACGTGCCCCTTTTGAATGCCCTAGAATTGCACTGGAAGAATTGCTTCCTTAGGCCACTCAGTGTGATACATGTAGTATTGTGGAATACAGGTTTTAGTGTACGTAGTTGGCATTTTCATAACATCTTCTGATGGTGTGGGTAGCCAATCTGTGCGTCGACCACGTAAACGATGCCATCATGCACTATAGCATTAGACAAAAATGTTGCCTCAACAAGATTGATGATGAGCCATAACCATGTATGGCGACAAGATTCCAGATAGACTAATCCCATGTTGAACAAGGCAATGAGCTTGTAATCCATGTAGTCTTCTGATGGTGTGGGCACTTCACAGATTACAACCTTCTGCAAACAGATGTCGAGCCAAAAGCTTGACGCGTCTCATGCATAGTAGGCAGGAGTGTCCGGCGGGCCGCGAGGCTCGATGTCGGCGGTATCCAACGATGGAAGGGTGATCTCTCGCTGGGTGTAGATATCCACGAGACGCCACGGACTACCGGTGTGGTGGATGAGAACGATCCAGTTGGCCTTCATGCCCGCCCAGTAGTGAACGCGCATGAAGGATAGGTGGACGGGTAGTGGTAGCATGTCGAGGGGCACCACGGTAACCTCCGTAGGATCGTCAAGTTGGTGTCTGGGCCACCTGCGAGGATCAGGCATCAGCAAGCAGGGTGTCTTGAAAAGAGCCAGTCGGGTGAAGACGGTACAAAGACACTGAGCATGCGGCCAGACGGACGGTGCTGAGTAGGTCCATACGACTACAGATCTGCTCCAAGAGAACATCGGGGAGGGAATTCCAATCGCGGCTTTGCGTGTCAGTCGGTTCTGCCATTGGGGTTTCGGTGCCTGCGAGCCAGCGGGGAAGTGGATTCGGGCGGGCGAGCCAAGAAGCTTCTCCTCGTGTGTCGAGTAGTGAGTGGGGGGATATGGTACGCGCGAGCTACCAAGGAAGATGGCGCGGGCGGGCGAGCAGTGAGTGGGGGTAAATGGTGTGCGGCCGACGATGGGGAAGAGAGGAGGAAGAAGAGTGGAAGACGGGGAAGAAAGTGCATTAAATCTCAATTCTACTAGTACTACTACCAGGATATACTGTCCTTTGGAGTGTAAATAGTTACACCGATGACATGTGGGTCTACCACAAGAGGGCCCATATGTCAGTTAATGGAGGACAGAGGTGCGTAGGCGTATTTGCGGAAGCGTGCTCTACTGGCAAACATGATGGCAGTACTGGGTAAGGCTGATTTAGCAACAACAACACGCTGGTTCAGCTTATTAATTACGTGTCCCATCTGCTGCAGCGTGTATTGTCACTTCACTGCGAAGACTAGTTGAATAGTTCTCTCTGACCGAGATGGGGAATAATGGATCGCGAGGACTTCCTTTCTACAGTATCCCTATGCCTCTACGCTCACTTCACTCATTTTGCTCCGTACCTAGTCACTTGTTGAAATCTGTAGAAAGACAAATACTCCGTATTTGGGAACAGAGGGAGGCTTTTACTTTGTATTATTTGGGAACAGAGGGAGTATCACCATATGGAGGGAACAGAGGAAGCTTGAAATATGAACATGTCAATGGCAGGGAGTAAGCCCCATGCATGCATGCATGCATGCAACATGCAACACTCACACGTACACATGGATGCACGCAACACTCACGCACCCATGCAGCACACAGCACATGACGCAACACACACAGCTCACGCTCAAGTGCTCAACCTACTCCCTACGTCCGTGAAAGACTGTACATTTAGAGATTTACACATTGACCAGGGCATAATTAACGCCCAAAAGTAGCAGACTTATGTGTGCATGCGACCATTGAGATAAGAAGATTAAGTGAAGGCCGTTTCATGTTGTAATTAAGGATAGACATGTAGCCTATACCTACAACACAAGTTGGTGCATTAGTCAATAAATATCGATTTAGATTAAAGGCTAAATGCATTGGAAGTGTAGATGTACATTATGTACCACACTCTTTGTTTTGTAGCCGATGTACACTCTTTGTTGGAAGACCGAGGGAGGACACGTGCATGCACTCACATACACAGCCAGGGCGGTTCATGCGCAAGGTTTGGACTCGTGTCGCGCCTGCGTAAAGTTTTGTTTAACTGATTTCTTTGCTCTGCCAACTCGTGGCGACACGTGGGACCCAGAAACCAGGTGACAATTTAACCAGTAAACAAAGTGCCACGTCGACTATGTGGCCGGTCAGTAGGGTGCAATACGGTGCTCTACGATGAGCTAGTGATCGTATAATCGCCGCAAAACTATATATAGTGACCGTAAAGAGCATATTGTTACATACATTGACCGCCAGTGTATTTTTCTCGTTTCAAATTAAGCCATATTAATCGGAAAGGACACAGTATGGACTACTACTAGTACTAGTACTCTTTTGATGTGTCCCGTCAACTCGCCGAACGAGGAGAAGCTTGCTTACTACGCATCTCCCTCGCCCACGTGCATGGTGGTTCGCAGGACGAGGAGAGGGTTTTGACTATAGCGACCTCTCCCTCTCCCTCCCTCTCCCTCTCCCTTGCCCTCGCCCTCGCCCTCGTGGTGGACGTGCAGCAGTTCAATCGGTGTCAGATTGCCAGAAGCATATTGTACTGTAGTATCATCATTGTTGGACCTTCCAAAGAGGCGAAGAGCTAAGTGCAAGGTTCACACGAGTATGAGCTGTTGAACCTCCCGAAGAGGCAAAGATCCAAGTGCAAGGTTTTATAGGAGTTGTCGTCCTAGTAGGAGTGTACTACAACTATAGCGAACGATGCTACTGTATGATGCCGCCACGTCACGTATATCCAAAGCTATGCCACTTTTTTTCTCAAAGAGTGTGTTGGAGCCCGTGCAACAACCACACAAGTTGCACGTACACATAACACATTTACTAGTAATAAATTCTAAAGGACAAATGCCAGTATGCTACACAAGTTCATCTCCAATTCATGTGATAAATTTGTGCACGACTAGTCTACATATATTCACAGCGCTACCGTTCACAATTACCGTACTCCACTTACACGTTATAGATGGGCTACATGCATGTCCTCCTCCAGGTTCCAGTCCAAGGTGTTCTTCATGGATGGGACGATCCATAGCGGTGGGCAACGGGAATCATTGTCGCAGCTTTCTAGTCCGGTTCCACACGATGGAGACTCATCCGAGCTGAAGCGGCATAAATCAGGGATAGCGTGTCCCAGCATGTCGTTCATCCGGCGGTGCGCAATGAAGACACAACCATGCTTCATGAACAGCATGCCTTCCATGTCGTGCATGGAAGGTGGCATCCACTTCACAATGGGATAGCTATCCCCGATGAAAAGCGAGTACTCTCCAAGAGTGTTCCTCGGCACCCACGTAGCATCACGGGGGTCGAACTCGGCGTTGTTCATCTGGTACACGCGGCATCCCAGATCTGGACACATGGTGACATACATAGTCAAGGTCCATGCATAATAATGTTGTGCTCAAATATGGCGGTCAGTAATACTGTGCAGCAAATAGTACTACTCTGGTATAGAGGAAGTTAAATAACCGACTTATTATATATAGACACTCTTGGCTACATGGATGAGATAGTAAGACATGGAAAAACAAAAATGGTGGCAGCTAGTGGGTTCAAGTCTTCAAGGGCCTAGCTAGCTAAACGCGTCCTCCAAGGTAAAAAGTACTCCTACTAGTACTACTAAGTATACTACTAGTACAACAATGAAAGAGAAGGCGAGAGGGTTAAAAAAATGGAATACATGGGTAGATGGTGACGGTCCGATCGTGGTAGATTGTGTGACCATGTTGCACATCAGTGGTACCATGGGTAATGACTGCTAAGATAGTTGATCCCAATATGCCAAAGTCAGCTACAAGGTTCCAGGTTAGACCGAATCGCGGATGCAAATGCACATCCAGGATCGACGATCTTATTTTGATCGGGGGATGACTGGTCCCTACAAAATAATGGAGTACCATTAGGGATGCAAATGATGGTTTGTGCATTCCGTTTGTAATCTCCCGTACTGTAGGATGGCAAGCAGATGAAACAAGTCCCCTGGCTTGTCAACGTGAAGATGCGGCCTAGATGGCGCACGGCGTCTTCGAACGTGTAGGCGTACAAATCTGCCGTCACCAACATGCGCCAGCCTCTGCCGTTACTGCGTCTTGCATTGATGGCAATCCTTATGTCGAACACCGTGATGAGATAGTAATCGTCGTAGTTGTGTCACTTTGTTGGCGGGTCCGCAATTGTTATCTTCTTCAATCTCGTGTAGGCATCATCATACATATTCAAGCCCAGCCAGTCCGGAAGGCCAATCCCAATGGTGGAGAAGGGGTCTACCAGAACGGCCGCACTGCTGTGGATGTTGTGCAAAATAATGGTGGTATCCGGCCGGAGGTATGCAAGCCAATCTTCGTTGGCACCGACCCAGACCTATATATAAGACGGTGGGCAGCGGAGAAATTACGGGATGGAAATGGAATAACTAAGTACTACATGATCAAACTCCATTACTGACCTGCTCATCGGACAAAATCCGACTACCTCTCAACGTCGGCAACTCTAGCGGAGTCAAAGTGCAACCATGGCCAGGGAGCGGCGGACTATTCGAAGGATTGTCCCATAGAAGAACCTTCTCCTCGAGGACGCATGGAAGACCAACAAGCATGGCCTTTTCCCAAGCCTATTTAAGCAGCGTCTTGAAAAAGTTGGTGCAGGAAGCACCGAGTCTTGCGGTGGTGAGGACGTCGGAGCGGCGTGCGATTTCTCCCAGAGGATCGTCGTCCAAGGTCTCCCAGCCTCGACGAGGAGGAGAACCGCCTGGCGAATCCATGGGAGCAGCGACGAACTGCCTTCTCTTCCGGGGGAGGGGAACTGGCGAGGACGAGATAAGAGCGTAGTAACCACAGGGCCTCGTCCCTTCCAATTGTAGATCTTTCCTCAGCGAAGGGGTGAGGCTATTATTTACTACTAGTACTAGCATTATGGAACGTTATGGGATTGCATCATACTGTAAATAATAGCACTAGTAAGAAATTTTTGGCACTAGGTAGTAGTTTTTGGCGTGGATTAAGAAATTTTGGGTATGTTTTTGCCATTTTTTGTACATGCCAACTAGTGTCAAAAAACATCTTACATTATGTGACGGAGGAGTACGTACTCGTACTGTAGCAGTACCAGTACTACTTTTCTCAACTAGTAGTGCGATGTACTGTACTTATAGTCTAGTCTAGTACTACCTCCGTCCTGGTTTATTGGTCCCCATTGTAATCCGTGTCAAATTTTGACCACAGATTTAACTAACAAAATGTTTATGCATGTTACTAAAAATTATATCACTGAAAACTATGTTCAAATATGAATCCAAAAATATAATTTTTGTTGACATGCATCAACATTTTGTTAGTTAAATCTTTGGTCAAAATTTAGCACAAATTACAAAGGAGACTAATAAACCTGGACGGAGGTAGTATAGTGCACCAGTTTTGAACTCTTGAATCTCAGGGCCAAGGAGCTACAGTTGGAAGTGGAGGGTACTACTGTTCTCTAGAACCATCGTTGTACTATCAATGCAGGTGAAGTACACCTGCGTAGTGGCCTAGTGGGTACTCTCGGTCCTATATTCAGCCGCTCCTCTCACGTAGGAGTAGCTGGCCTACTCAGCCGCTCCTCTCATGCACACACTAGCAGCCTGTTTATCAGCGACGGTTACTGCGGGGGCAGAACATTTGAGTTATTTGATACAGCGAGACTAGGCTTTTCGCTTCCATTTGTGGAGGTGTAATGGATCTTGTCGAACTTTGTTAGTAGTTCCTTCTTTATGAATGAGATGAAGCAAAGCTTTTGCCTCCGTTTAAAAAAACACGTTAAGAGGAATTTCTTTTATAGTAGAGCCGATAATGGAGTGAAGTTCATGCGTGCAACACCACAAGCTACAGAGTAGTAGTAGAGCACTTTACGTACGGAGCCATATTGCATAGTTCCCAATGCCCCGCCAGGCTTTTTCGGCTCCTCGGGCTTAATTTGGAGGTGTTAGTTTAAATATGCTACTAGCTGATGAGGAAGCTGCAAGCGAGGTGCGGCTAGGGCGAGAACGCGAGCCACGGGATGCTGGAAGGAAACCCCGTTCACGTGGCTAGGCTGTCCAGTGCACCCAGATTGTGGGGCCGCACATCCGTTCGACTTCAAAACTCAAACTACCCGTGTAAAATATGGCTCACAGCGAAGTGTAGTAGTACTATTTAAAAAAAAGTCCGTCGTGTGTTCGGCCGAGGTCGAACCCACAAAACGAGGTATACACTCCCGCGACCACTAGTAATACTCGTTGGAGTACAACGCAACCTAGAATCGCCTTTTGTCGCTAGTAGTACGTACATTGTTCCTTACAAGAAACCACTAAAATGCCAAGAAACTACTACCACTTGCATACGTGGCAGACTTAAGATAAGACTACCTTATCAACCATTGTACATGCTCTTACCAACAAAAATCCTCGAGTGACCTCCTACCTCCGGCCCGTCCACCTAGTCATCCTCGGCCATGGGACGCAGCTACCGCCGCCGACAGAAGGCGAGGTCAAAACCGCCGGTGGTGCGGAGCCCATGTTGCGGCAGCCCGGATGCCAGCTCCGTCCGGCTCTCGCGGCCGCTAGCTAGCCAAGATAGCTCCGTCCAGCTGCTTGTCTACAAGGTTTGCTAGCTAGATTGGCACGGTAGCGCGGCGGCTTGCTCGCGCGCGCCGCGCTCAGGCCAGCCATCTGGCTCGAGCGAATGCCAGCGCGGCGGCTTGCTCGCTCGTGAGTCATGCTCGGGCCAGCCTACCAACGCGTGCGGAGGCCAGCGCGGCGTCCGGCCCGTCCGGCGGAGCGGCGGCCAACTCGCTCATCACCGGCGCCACCGACGAACACACATCAGTACTATTTGAAGTAATATTCAGGAAAAATAATGATTTTAGGGGGAATAACAGGATAGAAGGTCAGATGTGGGTCCCTCGTGTCAATGGTCAAACAAAATGTGTTGGTTTAAGCTGCCTCGTCAACACGGACGTGTGGGCCAACCCTGGCATAAATGGGTTTAAACGAACCTAATCGGTAGGAGTACTAGGTAATAGTTTTTGGCGTGGATTAAGAAATTTTGGGTATGTTTTTGCTATTTTTTGTACAATAGATTCTTCTTAGGGTTGGTTGAAAGTGGTAGTTTTTGTTAGATACTCTACATATTGTAAGTAGGAGTGAAAGTTAAGCTTTGGAAGCCAATAAGCAAGGCTAGTTACATAGTGCATATGTGTACATGATTGAAAGTAAATATCAACCATGAGTGACTAATATCTTGATGGAAAACTCGAAACTATGGAATACTAGGAAACAAATGCATGGTTGGAAATACTAGCAATGTTCATGTCTGTTGCAACGAATCATAATTAGAATAATACTTATTCACAAACTTGGTACAAAACACTCTAATTTTGATGTACATATGTTTCAATTAGAATATATTCCGTGGGCTGCTTTGGTGAGGTCAGGGAGGGATGTGGTTGGTTTTAAGATACTAATTATGGGTTTTTCTGCAAATTGGTAGACAAGTGGGATGTTGGTGAGAAAAGGCAACAACTTACCTCACAATCGTTAGATGTAGATCTAATGGTCAGAAACGACGGATGGCAGACACACCAGCATCACCAACTTAGTCTTGTGTAGGAGTACAAGCAATATTCGTACATTGCACGGAACATCAAGATGCATTTTTTTATAAAACACTTGTTGTGATTTGATACGTCTCCAACGTATCTATAATTTTTGATTGTTCCATGCTACTATATTACCCCTTTCGGATGTTTATGGGCTTTATTTTACACATTTATATCATTTTTGGGACTAACCTACTAACCGGAGGCCCAGCCCATATTGCTGTTTTTTGCCTATTTCAGTATTTCGAAGAAAAGGAATATCAAACGGAGTCCAAACGGAATGAAACCTTCGGGAGCGTTATTTTTGGAACAAATCTGATCCAGAGAGCCTGGAGTGCAAGTCAAGAAAGCTCCGAGGACCCCACGAGATAGGAGGGCGCCCCCCTGTAGGGCGCGCCCCCTGTCTCGTGGGCCCCTCGGGCGTCCACCGACGTACTTCTTCCTCCTATATATACGTATGTACCCCGAAAACATCCACGAGCACAACGGAACACAATTTCCACCGCCGTAACCTTCTGTATCCGCGAGATCCCATCTTGGAGCCCTTGCCGGCACTCTGCCGGAGGGGGAAGCAACCACTGAGGGCCTCTACATCAACATCCTTGCCCCTCCGATGAGTTGTGAGTAGTTTACTACAGACCTACGGGTCCATAGTTATTAGCTAGATGGCTTCTCCTCTCTTTTTGGATCTCAATACAATGTTCTCACCCTCTCTTGTGGAGAACTATTCGATGTAATCTCTTTTTGCAGTGTGTTTGTCGAGATCCGATGAATTGTGGGTTTATGATCAAGTTTATCTATGAATAATATTTGAATCTTCTTTGAATTCTTTTATGTATGCTTGAGTTATCTTTGCAAGTCTCTTCGAATTATCAGTTTGGTTTGGCCTACTAGATTGATCTTTCTTGCCATGGGAGAAGTGCTTAGCTTTGGGTTCAATCTTGCGGTGTTCTTACCCAGTGACAGAAAGGGTTGCAAGATAGGTATTTTATTGTTGCCATCGAGGATAACAAGATGGGGTTTATATCATATTGCATGTGTTTATCCCTCTACATCATGTCATCTTGCTTAATGTGTTGCTCTGTTCTTATGAACTTAATACTCTAAATGCAGGCAGGAGTCGGTCGATGTGTGGAGTAATAGTAGTAGATGCAGGCAGGAGTCAGTCTACTTGTTATGGACGTGATGCCTATATACATGATCATGCCTAGATAATCTCATAACTATGCGCTTTTCTATCAATTGCTCGATAGTAATTTGTTCACCCACCGTAATACTTATGCTATCTCGAGAGAAGCCTCTAGTGAAACCTATGGCCCCCGGGTCTATCTCTTATCATATTTGCTTTCCATCTACTTTTATTTGCATCTTTACTTTTTGCATCTATATCAAAAATACCAAAAATATATTTATCTTATCATACTATCTTTATTAGATCTCACTTTCGCAAGTGGTCGTGAAGGGATTGACAACCCCTTTATTGTGTTGTTGCGATTTCTCAGTTTGTTTGTGTAGGTGTGTGGGACTTTTGAGGAGCCTCCTACTGGATTGATACCTTGGTTCTCAAAACTGAGGGAAATACTTACGCTACACTTTGATGCATCACCCTCTCCTCTTCGAGGAAAACCAACGCAAGCTCAAGACGTAGCAAGAAGGATTTCTGGTGCCGTTGCCGGGGAGGTCTTCGCTCAAGTAAAGACATACCAAGTACCCATCACAAACCCATCTCCCTCGCATTTACATTATTTGCCATTTGCCTCTCGTTTTCCTCTCCCCCACTTCACCCTTGCCGTTTTATTCGCCCTCTCTTTCCCAATCTCCTCCTCTCTCTTCGCTTGCCGTTTTTCTGTTTGCTTGTGTGTTGGATTACTTGTTGCCATGGCACAAGATAATACCAAGTTGTGTGACTTCTCGAATACCAATAATAATGATTTCCTTAGTACTCCGATTGCTCCTCTTAATGATGTTGAGTCTTGTCAAATCAATACCGCTTTGCTGAATCTTGTTATGAAAGATCAATTTGTCGGCCTTCCTAGTGAAGATGCCTCTACTCATCTAAACAATTTTGTTGATTTGTGTGACATGCAAAAGAAGGAAGATACGGATAATGATATTGTCAAATTGAAGTTATTTCCATTTTCACTTAGAGATTGTGCTAAAGTTTGGTTTTCGTCTTTGCCTAAAAATAGTATTGATTCTTCGAACAAGTGCAAAGCTACTTTTATCTCTAAGTATTTTCCTCCTGCTAAGATCATCACTCTTAGGAACGATATTATGAATTTTAAACAACTTGATCATGAGCATGTTGCCCAATCTTGGGAAAGAATGAAATTGATGCTTCGCAATTGCCCTACTCATGGTTTGAATTTATGGATGATCATACAAAATTTTATGCCGGTTTGAACTTTGGTTCTAGAAATCTCTTAGATTCGGTCGCGGGAGGCACCTTTATGGAAATCACATTAGGATATGCCACAAAATTGCTTGATAATATTATGGCTAATTATTCTCAATGGCACACCAAAAGATCTTCTAGTAAAAAAGTGCATGCTATAGAAGAAATCAATGTTTTGAGTGGAAAGATGGATGAACTTATGAAGATGTTTGCTACTAAAAATACTCCTCTTGAGCCCAATGATATGCCTTTGTCTTCCTTGATTGAGAATAATAATGAATCTATGGATGTGAATTTTGTTGGTAGGAATAGTTTTGGAAATAACGCTTATAGAGGAAATTTTAATGCTAGACCGTTCCCTAGCAATCCCTCTAATAATTATGGAAATTCCTACAATAATTCTTATGGCAATTTTAATAAGATGCCCTCTGATTTTGAGAATAGTATGAAAGAATTTATGATTTCTCAAAAGAATTTTAATGCTTTGCTTGAAGAAAAATTGCTCAAAGTTGATGATTTGGCTAGGAATGTTGATAGACTTTTGCTTGATGTTAATTCTCTTAAACTTGGATCTTCTTCTCCTAAGCATGATATCAATGAGTCTCTGAAAGTAATGAGAATTTCCATTGACGAGTGCAAGGAAAGAACAACTAGATTGCGTGCTAAAAAAGAAAGCTTTATAAAAGCGTGTTCTTCTAGTCTTCATGAAAATAATGATGAGGATCTTAAAGTTATTGATGCATCTCCGATTAGATCTATGTTTTGCAATATGAATTTTGATGATTTTGGGAGTGATGATGAATCAACTTTGCCTAGAAGGCGTCCCAAACATTCGGAGTCTTTAGATCTTGATGTTAAATTTGGTAAAAATGAGATTGGAGAATCCTCTACTTCTAATAATGTTGAACTTACTATCTCAGATTTCAAGGAATTTGAATATGATAATTGCTCTTTAAAAGTTTGTATTTCCTTGTTGCAATCCATTGCTAATTCTCCTCATGCTTATAGTCAAAACAAAGCTTTTACCAAACATATTGTTGATGCCTCGATGCAATCTTATGATGAAAAACTTAATTTGGAAGTTTCTATACCTAGAAAACTTAATGATGAGTGGGAACCTACTATAAAGATTAGAATTAAAGATTTTGAGTGTTTTGCTTTGTGTGATTTGGGTGCTAGTGTTTCCATGATTCCGAAAACTTTATGTGATATTCTAGGTTTTCATGATCTTGATGATTGCTCTTTAAATTTGCACCTTGCGGATTCCACCATTAAAAAGCCTATGGGAAGAATCAATGATGTTCTTATTGTTGCAAATAGAAATTTGGTGCCCGTAGATTTTATCGTTCTTGATATAGATTGCAATCCTTCTTGTCCTATTATTCTTGGTAGACCTTTCCTTAGAACGATTGGTGCGATTATTGATATGAAGGAAGGGAACATTAGATTCCAATTTCCATTAAAGAAAGGCACGGAGCAGTTTCCAAGAAATAAAGTCAAATTACCTTATGAATCTATCATGCGTGCTACTTATGAACCTACTGCCAAAGATGGCACTCGTTAGATCTATCTTTGTTTTTATGCCTAGCTAGGGGCGTTAAACGATAGCGCTAGTTGGGAGGCAACCCAATTTTTCTTTATGTTTTTAGTTTTTGCTCCTGTTTAGTAATAAATCTTGCATCTACCTTCTGGATAGATGTGTTTTTATATTTTAATTAGTATTTGTGCCAAGTAGAACCTATAGGATAACCTACGATCAGAGTTGATTTGATTCTGCTGAAAAACAGAAACTTTGCACGCACGAATATAATTTTGTTAAATCATAGGAACGTGCTTTTGCGTTGATTCTTTTTGTTTCTGTTCAATAGACAAATTGTCCAGGACTTCCCATTTTTTAGGATTTTTAGATTTCCAGAAGTTTGCGTTAGTTACAGATTGCTACAGACTGTTCTGTTTTTCACAGATTCTATTTTTCGTGTGTTGTTTGCTTCTTCCAATGCATCTATGGCTAGTAAATTAGTTTATAAACCATAAAGAAGTTGGAATACAGTAGGTTTAACACCAATATAAATAAAGAATTAGTTCATTGCAGTACCTTATGTGGTGGGTTTTTTTTCACTAACGAAGCTTATAAGATTTCCTGTTGAGTTTTGTGTTGTGAAGTTTTCAAGTTTTGGGTAAAGCTTTTGTGGACTATGGAATAAGGAGTGGCAAGAGCCTAAGCTTGGTGATGCTTATGGCACCCCAAGATACTCAAGAATAGCCAAAAGCCTAAGCTTGGGGATGCCCTGATAAGGCATCCCCTCTTTTGTATTTGTTCATTGGTAACTTTACTTGGAGCTATATTTTTATTCGCCACATGATATGTGTTTTTATTGGAGCGTCGTGTATTATATTAGTATTTCCTTTGTAGTTTACCACAATCATCCTTGCTGTAAACACCTTTTGGGAGAAGCCTATTTGATTAGAATTTGCTAGAATACTCTATGTGCTTCACTTATATCTTTTGAGCTTGATAGTTTTTGCTCTAGTGCTTCACTTATATCTTTTAGAGCACGGTGGTGTCTTAATTTTGAAGAAATTCCTAGTCTCTCATGCTTCACTTATATTATTTTGAGAGTCTTTTAGAACAGCATGGTATTTGCTATGATCATAAAGTTGGTCCTAGAATGATGAGCATCCAAGTTGGGTATAATAAAAACTATCATAGAAAGTGAATTGGATGCTATGATCAATTTGATGCTTGATAATTGTTTTGAGATATGGAGGTAGTGATATTAAAGTCATGCTAGTTGGGTGATTATGAATTTAAAGAATGGTTGTGTTGAAGCTTGTGATTCCCGTATCATGCACGTATGGTGAACCGCTTTGTGATGAAGTTGGAACACAATTTTATTTATTGATTGTCTTCCTTATGAGTGGCGGTCAGG
Source organism: Triticum aestivum (assembly GCF_018294505.1). Classification (NCBI taxonomy): domain Eukaryota; kingdom Viridiplantae; phylum Streptophyta; class Magnoliopsida; order Poales; family Poaceae; genus Triticum; species Triticum aestivum. The sequence continues at coordinate 546,588,524 of NC_057798.1, read as the reverse complement.
GACGAGCGATGGTCTTTTCCTACCAATATATCCCCCTAGGAGCATGCGCGTAGTACTTTTGTTTTTGATGACTTCTAAATTTTTGCAACAAGTATATGAGTTCTTTTGATTAATGTTGAGTCCATGGATTATACGCACTCTTTCACCCTTCCACCATTGCTAGCCTCTCTTGTACCGCGCAACTTTCGCCCGTATCATACACCCACCATACTCCTTCCTCAAAACAGCCACCATACCTACCTATTATGGCATTTCCATAGCCATTCCGAGATATATTGCCATGCAACTTTCCACCGCTCCGTTCATATGACACACATTACTTTTGTCATATTGCTTTTTGCATGATCATGTAGTTGACATTGTATTTGTGGCAAGGCTACCTTCATAATTTTCATACATGTCGCTCTTGATTCATTGCATATCCCGGTACACCGCCGGAGGCATTCATATAGAGTCATATATTGTTCTAGCTTTGAGTTGTAAATCCATAAAAGTGTGATGATCTTCATTATTAGAGCATTGTCCTAGTGTGGAAAGGATGATGAAGACTATGATTCCCCCACAAGTCGGGATGAGACTTCGGACTTTAAAAAAGAAAAAAAAGGAAAAAAGGAAAAAAAAAAAGAGAAAGACCAAAAAGAAAAAAAAAGAAGGCCAAAGAAAAAAAAAAGAGACAAGAAAAAAAAGAAAAGAGAAAAAAATAAAATGAGAGAAAAAGAGAGAAGGGACAATGCTACTATCTCTTTTTCCACACTTGTGCTTCAAAATAGCACCGTGATCTTCATGATAGAGAGTCTCATATGTTGTCACTTTCATATACTAGTGGGAATTTTTCATTATAGAACTTGGCTTGTATATTCCAATGATGGGCCTCCTCAAAAGTGCCCTAGGTCTTCGTGAGCGAGCAAGTTGGATGCACCCCACTTAGTTTCTTTTATTGAGCTTTCATATATTTATAGCTCTAGTGCATCCGTTGCATGGCAATCCCTACCCACTCACATTGATATCTATTAATGGGCATCTCCATAGCCCGTTGATATGCCTAGTTGATGTGAGACTACCTTCTCCTGTTTGTCTTCTCCACAACCACCATTCTATTCCACATATAGTGCTATGTCCATGGCTCACGCTCATGTATTCTGTGAAAGTTGAAAAGTTTGAGATTATTAAAGTATGAAACAATTGCTTGGCTTGTCATTGGGGTTGTGCATGATTAAATACTTTGTGTGATGAAGATAGAGCATAGCCAGACTATATGATTTTGAAGGGATAACTTTATTTAGCCATGTTATTTTGAGAAGACATGATTACTTTGACTAGTATGCTTGAAGTATTACTATTTCTTATGTCAATATGAACTTTTATTTTGTATTCATTTGGATCTGAACATTCATGCCACAATGAAGAAACTTACATTATGAATTATGCTAGGTAGCATTCCACATCAAAAATTTCTTTTTTTATCATTTACCTACTCGAGGACGAGCAGGAATTAAGCTTGGGGATGCTTGATACGTCTCCAACGTATATATAATTTTTTATTGTTCCATGCTATTATATTACCCCTTTTGGATGTTTATGGGCTTTATTTTACACATTTATATCATTTTTGGGACTAACCTACTAACCGGAGGCCTAGCCCATATTGCTGTTTTTTTGCCTATTTTAGTATTTCAAAGAAAAAGAATATCAAACGGAGTCCAAACGGAATGAAACCTTCGGGAGCGTTATTTTTGGAACAAATCTGATCCGGAGAGCCTGGAGTGCAAGTCAAGAAAGCTTCGAGGGCCCCACGAGATAGGAGCCCCCCCTGTAGGGCGCGCTCCCTTGTCTCGTGGGCCCCTCGGGCATCCACCGACGTACTTCTTCCTCCTATATATACCTATGTACCGCGAAAACATCCAGGAGCACCACGAAACACAATTTCCACCCCCGTAACCTTCTGTATCCGCGAGATCCCATCTTGGAGCCCTTGCCGGCACTCTGCGGAGGGGGAAGCAACCATGGAGGGCCTCTACATCAACATCCTTGCCCCTCCAATGAGTTGTGAGTAGTTTACCACAGACCTACGGGTCCATAGTTATTAGCTAGATGGCTTCTTCTCTCTTTTTGGATCTCAATACAAAGTTCTCCCCCTCTCTTGTGGAGAACTATTCGATGTAATCTCTTTTTGCGGTGTGTTTGTCGAGATACGATGAATTGTGGGTTTATGATCAAGTTTATCTATGAATAATATTTGAATCTTCTCTGAATTCTTTTACGTATGATTGAGTTAACTTTGCAAGTCTCTTCGAATTATCAGTTTGGTTTGGCCTACTAGATTGATCTTTCTTGCCATGGGAGAAGTGCTTAGCTTTGGGTTCAATCTTGCGGTGTTCTTACCCAGTGATAGAAAGGGTTGCAAGACAGGTATTGTATTGTTGCCATTGAGGATAACAAGATGGGGTTTATATCATATTGCATGTGTTTATCCCTCTACATCATGTCATCTTGCTTAATGCGTTGCTCTGTTCTTATGAACTTAATACTCTAGATGCAGGCAGGAGTCGGTCGATGTGTGGAGTAATAGTAGTAGATGCAGGCAGGAGTCGGTCTACTTGTTATGGACGTGATGCCTATATACATGATCATGCCTAGATAATCTCATAACTATGCGCTTTTCTATCAATTGCTCGACGGTAATTTGTTCACCCACCGTAATACTTATGCTATCTCGAGAGAAGCCTCTAGTGAAACCTATGGCCCCCGGGTCTATCTCTTATCATATTTGCTTTCCATCTACTTTTATTTGCATATTTACTTTTTGCATCTATATCAAAAATACCAAAAATATATTTAGCTTATCATACTATCTTTATTAGATCTCACTTTCGCAAGTGGCCGTGAAGGGATTGTCAACCCCTTTATTGCGTTGGTTGCGAGTTCTCAGTTTGTTTGTGTAGGTGCGTGGGACTTTTGAGGAGCCTCCTACTAGATTGATACCTTGGTTCTCAAAACCGAGGGAAATACTTATGCTACACTTTGTTGCATCACCCTCTCCTCTTCGAGGAAAACCAATGCAAGCTCAAGACGTAGCATGATTGACCCTTGCGGGAGTAATCCCATGTGTAAAAACTAATGATATCTCGAGAAATATGAGATAAGGTGAAGAGGAGTGGGGTGTGGTGGTGGTTGGTGGTCGGACTGAGCGAAGACATGGGGATTGACGACGCCGACAGCGGCCACCAGGCCAGTTTGTTCCAGAGGCTTCCTTTCTTAATTGCTCAACAATGAGGTTTGTTGGAGATATGGATGAACGAGGGAAGGCCTTGTCTGCAAATGTGGAGAGGGATGCGGGTATCTTTTAGTTTAATTTCAATCCGTCGGATATAGATCGGACGGTCTATATTGCAAGATGGCACACGTACCATCATGACCACCTCGGTTTTTTATAAGAGAAGAAGTATAAGTATGGAGATACAAACATATTATCGATACTTGCTTACGTAAACTAGCATCTACATTCTATTCAACGCCTCGGCATGTGGGGCCTTAGCACAATGACTTCTCGACTGTGTAAAACAAAGATTTTCCTGTCGCCGACAAGGAGGGGGTGACGGCGCCGCGCTTTTTGGCTTGCTCTAGTCCTAGTAGTCATACTAGGTGGTCTAAGCATGTGTAGATTTATTCTTTTTCACGTCTCGTGTTCGCCGTACTGCCACGACTATTGATGAATAGACGATAAGTTATTCACGGGGAAACCCTTGATGAGCGTGTTTGCGAGAGAGAGAGAGAGACAGTGTGTGTGTGTGATATGTTAGAGACTGAGGCAATGATAACAGATTCTTTGTGTCTATGTGTGTGGAGGATAGAGAGAGACATGTACATGGGGCTTTGTGTTGTGTAACATGGAGACACATATACATAATTAGAGAGTGAGTGTGTGAGATACACATCCGGACATGGGGAGAGATGAGGATCCAGATAAATGGGTGTTTGTGCGTGTTTTTGTGTGTTTGTGCACGCGTTTGTTTGTGAGAGGGAGAGAGTGTACGTGGAGTAGAGAGACCACTGATGATGTAAACCTAGTATAAGGGAAGGAGGAATAGTGTGACATGTGTAGTAGCGGGATAGCACGGGTGCGGGCTGGGGGAGCAGACTATTTGGAAGAGACATCGAGTGTGTGTGTGGGAGAGGGGTGTGAGAGCGAGAGAAAGAGAGAGCTAGCGACGGAGAGAGAGAGAGAGAGAGAGAGGAAGAGAGGGGGCGAGAGGGGTCGTTTGTGTCCATAAATGACGTATAGATAGGGAGACAATGTTGATGTTGTCCGAAATTGGCCTATGAACGGAGACGCAAATGAGGCGAGTCATCGTGTGTGTGATAGGGACTTCATGAGAGATCTAGAATAGATGGTGTAGAGAACAATGTGCGAAATCGATAATGATTATACATTAGGGAGCTATGCAAAGAGCCACGACATATATGTATGTAGGGGAGGAGCTGGGGCGGGTCCGCATGTGGGAGAGATAGAAAGAGGAGAGTGGTGCACAAGGAGACAAAGTGTGCTTGTTTGCAGCGGGGGTGGTGTGTGAGGTGAGTGCGCGAGAACCACATAACTAGGGAGATAGACGTTTGGGGCGACGTTTTGTGTGTATGGGAAATATACACTCTACATAGTGCGTGTGCTTGGCTAAGAGAGATAGCGGGAGACCTAGAGAGTGAGGGAAGAGATGTGTGCATGCCCGAGAGACAAAGTGATAGAGACCTATGTTGGGGTTCGGACTTTACAAGAGAGAGGGGTGTTAATGTGCTCGTGTGTTGGTGTTTCGGGGAGAGAACGACTTCTCTAGGTGTGTGTGTGTGTGTGTGTGTGGTGGCGGTGGGGGGGGGGTTGACTTCCGTGAGGTGTCTATATTTGAGGGACTTTAGCGTAATTGAGATATTGTGCACTCAAGGTTGATCCAGTTGTTTCACAGTTTGTACTATGAGATAACGATACTTTTGAACATGCGTGATATACCTTGATGTACCAGAATTACAAACCTAAGATTGGAATTTTGATATTCGACTCCATCATTAGCTTTTGTAATTCATTTAAACGGAACATTTTTTAAGCCGGGATTTCGTGATTTCAAATTCATATATCAAACATAGAGATATACACATACGGGCATGTTCAAACTTTATAATCATCCACTTTATTCATGCACATACACATACACATTTTTGATTTTGTCATCATATTTAGCATAAACACATTTGGAATTTCATTTGAATTGGACCGTATGATGGTATTTGCTTGTAGTAGCTCAATGATCCATATTTGAATTGAATGGACAATCTAAGTTTCGAGTTGGAGACATTGATTTTCAAAACTTGCACATTTTTTTGCGTGCAAAACAAACAAATTGTCGGCTATGACATCATAGTCGGCCGTACGAGAGCAGAATACTTATAATTTTAGGCGCCAAAAGCTTTCAAACTTCCCGCTCACATCGAAATATCACGCGCCCGAAAGTTTAGCCCTTCGATATTCCTGTTTTACCCCTGCCACATGAATGGAAAATGGCTGCTTTGGTAACTCCATTGTTTTCCCCTCTTTGCCCCCAACATTCTTCCCCAGAGCATCTCCCCTTCCCCTTCCCGACCCCCCCCCAACCACGGCAAGCCATTGAATCTAGTCCTCCGCCGCAGCGGTGGACCTCACACCCCGCCGGATCTACCTTCCGTACCTTGGAACCCCCAACTGCCAACTCACCACTTCATCGGAGCCGCTTCAATGACTGGCTTGTCCACCGCTCCAGATCTCCTTGACCGCCAGCATGGTCCACCGCACCCGATCTGCTTAACCACGCCCTCCACCACAGCGTAGGCCCGCAGGGTGTGCATTCGGTTTTTCGGTTTGAATCGGTCCGGTTTATACGGTTTTTGGTTTATACGGTTTTTATACTTCAGTTTATATGGTTTTATACATAGATACGGTTCGGTTTCAGTAATAACCATTTAATTTCGGTTCGGTTTTGGTAATAACCAAAATAACCAAAGTTGACGCGAATTTTTGAACAACAAATAATTTTGCGGTCACGTGATTCGATCTGTATATGTAGGTTAGATATTTCTTGTGAGGACAATGTGCGTACATTGGATCATTATTAGATGACAAGTATAATTTGGTCCTAGGGATTAGATGGCAGCAGATATGAGGGATTAGGAAGGTATCGGGGGTCCACGTGATTTGGTAGTAGCCTAGTAGGCATTAGAATTTATGTACTCCCTCTGTAAACTAATATAAAAGTGTTTAGATCACTATTTTAGTATTCTAAACGCTCTTATATTAGTTTACGGAGGGAGTACTACTCTAGATGGCAGCAGAAAAACGGAAAGAAAGTCAATCCTGTGCATCTCCATGGCCATGAAGCCACTACCCACCTGGTGGGGCCCTGTCCAGGCGATCGTCCTATGTCTAGACGAAAGAGATCCTCGATGGGATGTGCGCTCTCCACGTGGATCGCTCGACAAAAGCGGCTGTATGGGCCTGATAATTTGAGGCCCAAACAGCATCGCGTGCGCTAGGTGCTCTGGTGCATTCAAGCTGCAATGGTTTAGTACCACATCGCCTAGCGAGCTGCAGCGCGGTGGGGTGAAGGGCTATAAAAGAAGTGGGTGGGTGAAGGGTTTAGCATATATTTTCTCTCAGCAGAGCTATTTACGGTTTCTTTTGGTTTAACCGAAAACCTTTCGGTTTCTAACCAAAAAACCGAAGATCAAATGGTTTATATATTTGGAAAATGGAACTGAAACCGTAAACTAAAAAAACCAAAATTTTGTTTCAGTTTTGTTTTTCTTGTTTTGTTTTTGGTTTTTGGTTCGGCTTTGCACACCCTGAGTAGGCCCTTCACTGAATCCCTCGTCCGCCCCTTCGCTGGCCCTTCATACAAGCCCTCGTCCGACGCAACAGATCCGCCTCACCGAAAGCACTATACAACGTGCCCGCCGAAGCCTTCGTCCACTGCACCGGACCCGCTCCACGGACGCCATATTCAACTCCACCGGCCCTGATTTACCGACGCCGCAGCCTCATCACGTTATTTCGATTTGTACTCCTTTGGTTTTTCTCTTTATCGTGCAACTGTTAACTTACCACAGATGAGCTTCTTGTATGTCGACAGGCGCCGCAACCGTAGCACCGGAGCAGCTTCAGCGACAGCGACAGCCAGCCCAAACTCAACCGCAACACGAGCACCATCGACGATCCTTAGCTATCAAGTATGACAACGATACCCATACGCCGCCGAGAATCAGGTACTATTATCCAACTGTCGGTGCCTACATTCACTTTCCTAGCATAAGCACCGCACCTTTGAATTTCTTCAGGGCATCATTCAGTTTGTCATGAGACGCGTTATTCTGCTTGCACCTGTAGGCCATACTTCTGGCAGTGAACATGTTACATGTGTTAAATTACATACCAGTGCACATATAGTTAATATGCTTTAGTTTTGTTCTGATGCCACCTGTTGGTTCCATCAGACTGCTTAATGTTCTCTATGCTTAATTACACATCAACAAACTAGCATGTGGTTCCACTGCTTTTTTTTCGTTTTACCATACATTGCTATTACATCACTGCTCTGAGCCTCTGTTCATTACTTGTTTGTGTGTTCTTGATCTTCCCAAGTTGCATGACTAATTTGATGCTTCTATTAATTATGGAGCTACCAACCCCATCAAGCAAAATATTTGTTCTTTTGGTGCTGGCACCTCGAACAAGCATAAAAATAGAGGGAAGCAGATATATTGTCGTGTATGCACACACCCTTCTTTCATTAGTTTAGATGAACCATTGATAATCAATTCGGACCAGCGCATGCGATTAAAATTAATTTTACCTAAATAGATGGTGCAGAATAAACTACAACAACTAGATTTGCAACCACAGGATGCTGACGATATCTTCAAAGAACATTGCAACAGTGGCTAGGATTCACAACAACATATGGTAAGCCAGTGTGTTTTAGTACATGTTAAATGTAATGCGAGTGGGCTGCTTTCTTGGCTTGTGCCCTCAACGTGTAATCCTACCGAATTACAAATAGTTCAGTTGTCTGCTTTGTTGTATTGCTTGATTCGAATGCTTGTTTGTTGTGACGTTATACCTGAGTTGGCCAATATATCAGTAGTGCCTGTTATACTATCGTAAAGAAATGCATGCCTATTTTATTTGAGTCCTTAACTTTTACTCTCAACTTCATCACAAGACTGTCTTCGTAGTTTATATGAGGCCACACTATTAAGTGCTTTCTTAGATTATTTCAACTGCTTAGATGCCTTGGCAACTTAAATATGGCGGTTGTACACTCCCTTTCAACTTTCATCTTACCATCTTAGATGCTTCGAACCATTTAAATATAGTTTGCCATGCTCGACAATAATTCGTCCGTCGTTTACCATGTAAGCTTACTGTCTGGATCATACGATAACTATCTCTTACTTATGTCCAGTGGAAACCTTTCAGGATGCCGTTCACACTAGGACACAATGTACAACCCCAGAATCTATTTGTGGAGGCAGTGCGCCATCCATGTTACCAGATGGTAGCAGTTCAGAGGCAACACCGCCATGGAGCAATCTGAGCACAGATATTATAGTGCTTGAGGCTCTACTAGAGGAAGAAAGAGATGGTGTGGCTGCCATGAATGAGGTAATCTTTATCTTGAGGCTGGAAATTACGGAATTAGTGGCACGCATTATGCAAGCAAACCAAGAATTGGAGGAAGTAAGAATGTTGCATTTGAAGACGGAGGAGGTTCTGCTGTTTCTGCTATCTGAAGCCCAAGGTAGTCCCGGTTCTTCTTTAGATACCAGTTGAAATTGTCATTCGATTATTGTACTTTCATGTTGTGTCATGTCTCTGAATGGATTATGTTGCAAGACCCCCTATGTTGTCCAGAATTCCATGTTGTCCATGTGTTGTAATGATCCGAATTTTTTAGGCGAGGTAATCCTCAGTACTTGTATGATTGACATAAGGTGAACTGTTTTTTGTGTGAGCATATTGTATTGGATGAAATAACTGTTTGAATCAGAGTGTATCCAACCTACTGAATTCGAAGTTCACGACATTTCTAAATCATAATCATATATAAAGGTGGAATAAATCTTTGTTGTGGTTTTGAAGAAGTAAATAACAAAACGTATAATTATCTGTGGATATTCGTAATCGAATACAAACTGGATTTGAATTTAGTTTGCCAGGTCCCAGGGCAAACGTGAATGCTAATTCTCCCAAGTTTTGAATGAAGTGGCTAAACACCCAATATAATTTGTGGGCTGCCCGAAGCAAGTGTTTGCGAGATGAAAATTACTGTCTACCCCTGACACTTGACATCCTTATCGACCGGATTTACACTGCTGTCGATAGGGGTAGACTAGTAACTTCTGAGCCCATTCAGACATGGTGGGTGCCAAACGTGGGCGGCAAAACACATTTGATTCAAGCTCGTACGAAAGACATGTGTCTCTTCCTCCATTTCCCCATTCATACACGGTGGGCGGCAAAACAAACTCTCCTTGTCCGAAATCGATGTAGGCTAATATTTTAAATAGGGGCAGATGTGTAACATCCATCAGACGTGACACAAACGCCCTACCTGCCAGCCCCGTTCATACACCATGGGCGCCAACCGTGGGCGGCAAAACACCCTCTCCTCGCCCAAAATAGTTACCGGCAAATATTTGGGAGATGCGAGATTACCGTCCTATCCCCAACCGACGCGATGTCTGAAATTTTAAACGGGGGATAAGTTCGTAACTTTCCCCCATTTCAAAGAAGCATGTCCCAAAGTTTGAGATCGCACCCCCCCTCCATTTCCCCATTCATACACCATCGGCGGCACGACAAACTCCGCACTGCGGCCAGCCTCCTCCGTCCGCCACCCCATCCTCCACCTTGCTGGAGCCGCTACCCCTACCCCGTCGTCTAGTGCAAGAGATGGACGTCTCTCATCCACGACGCTGGACCAGGATCCTTTCATTGCCTCCTCTCGCTTCATCGGCGCCGTCGTCCACCTTGCCGTTGCCGCTCCTACGACCGCCTCGTCCACGGCACCAGGATATATCCCCCGACCTGGCCGTCTACCGTCTAAAGTCTTCTTCCCCGCCGCCGACAGCAATCGCACCCGCAGCACCCTCAACGTATCAGCATAGGCCTACACGGCGTCGCAAGAGAGGTGGTACTCTTCCATATGTGCTTAAGTTATTGATCTCACTCGAAAAATAGATTGTAATTTGTTTACTGTACTTTTCTTGTCCGTACAAAATTGTAGTGGCTAGTTGAAAGCAAACATTGGTTGCGAAGTAGCTTTGTCCGCTTTGCACCTTCAGATCCGCCATGGCACGGGCACTATACTCGTAAAGCTTATGGTTTCCCCCCTTTATATTCACTACCATCATCGTAGGTGCTTCGTGTCGTGCTAGCACTGCTCCTCAAGACCTCAACCCAAAGCTTACGTGTTGAAATACGAATCTGATATGATGCCCATATCACTAAAACAGAGAACGTTTAATTGGTCACCTAATGTTCCTATGTTCGTTTCGAAAAGCATGTGCGCCACCCACTGGTCCAGCTAGTTCCACTTTCCTGATTTTTCTCTTGATGGTTAGGGTTTTCCCCTTTTATCTACTCTACTATGATCTCCGTAGGTGCTTTCTGTCGTACTAGCATTACTCCACCCTTCAAGCTAAACAACACAACACTCAGAATTCGAAAGCTTAGTTGTTCAAATATGATTGTGATATGATACTGATATTAGTTAACCGACACATTTAATTGGTTAGCTAAAGGTCCCACTTGAGTTTCCAAATGCATGTCGCGGCATATAGAGAGACAACATAATTGCATTTCTTTGTCAATTTTTGACTGTAGTTTCTTGTCCATACCAAATCTTAGTTGTTATTTCAAAGCAAACACTGGTTGCTAACTACCCTTTGCGTGGTTTGCAGCTTCAGATCTGCCATCCCACTACCATGGTCAACACTGTACTGATCATGCTTATGTTTTCCCCATTTTATGATGACCACAATCAGCCTATGTGGTTCGTGTCGTAATAGCACTGCTCCACCCATCGAGCAAAACAAGCTTAGTTGTACAAATTCATATCTGATATTATTGCTAATATTAGTAAAACTGAGAGATGTTTAATTGGTTAGCTAAATGTTCCTACTTTAATTTCGAAATGCATGTGAGCCACATATGGAGAGACCGGAAAGAATAGTATTTCTCTGTGCGCTCTGGTTCATCATGGGTGGCCAACCGACATTGTATTGAAACACTTGTAATATCTTCAATCTGCTTCCTCTTCTGCTCTTCTTTAAGATGATACACTTCTCTTGCGGTTGACTGGTCAGGTCGAGTTGTTCTCCCTTAGTATATTTTGAATCTGTTAGGTCAGGTCGACTTGTTCTTCTTTACTATATGTTGAAGCTATCATCTGCAAAGTGTCATCACTTCTGGAGCTCTCATATTTTGAGTAGTAGGCCATATTATATTAATGCACACAACAAATTACATCATGCATGGCATCTTCTAAAAGAATTGCAGAGATAGCACAAAGGGGTTTACAGGGAGGCAGTATTGGATTAGAATCACTTCTGCATTACAAAGAAAATCTCACTTGTTTTTATGTTTTCATGCATGTCAGACATTGAACATTATCAAAATGAACATGAGAATGGGCGCACAAGAGGAATATTGCGGAACGATCCACTAGCTAACAAACTTGGCATGGTGGAGGATGGCCTATCTTATTCACCCATCAAGGTGCTTGCTCTAACTTTGCAAAGTTGTATTGGTCGCACATATTTTGCATCTGACCTCTTGCATTTCTTCTACTTTGTTACACCATCTGCTTAGTTTAAGCATCATATATGAGTATATGCCATTCCTATCCATTTTATGTACCTATTCCATGTGTCATCACACTATGTTTTTCCAGTCAAATGTTGTTCTTTCATGATAGATGTCCAAAAGGAAGAGGGTGAGAGAAGATCCTCAAGGTGTACAAACTAGGTATTTGGAAAAGGTAGTGGTACCTGTTAAATCAGATAGATCAGCAGCCACAGAAAACACAGGCCCAACTGTACCACACTTTACCCCTACTCCAGTGGCCAAACCCCTATTAGAACAGCTGGGAGCCCAGCGTCAGGTACTGTCTATGATATCAATTCAAAATTTGAACTCCTAAATTTCTTCTTGTGCCTTACCTTCTCTCTTGTATGAAAACTAATTTCAGATGAATCTCCTTGCTCAAAAGGATCATACGATCTCAAAACAATAATGGGATCTGCATTGCTCTTGTCAGTACCTCTCTCCCTTTTGCCTTGTGACGTTGTACTTAACTAATTGCTATTTGATTATGTATCATTAGTTTGCACCTGAGCTTCATTATCCTCTGTTTCTTCCAATATTATTTGATCTATATTTACTCTTTGCAAAATGTAGAATAATGGCAATGCTTATAAAGAATTTTCTTTGGGGAATTTATTGAATTATCCTTCCATCAACATGGAGAAGGGCTTTGTCCAGCCCGTGTTAACATGTAATGTAAGTTCATCCTTCTCAAGCCTTCAAACTTTGTTCTAGTATAGATTTGTATATGCATCATTGCCTCCACTGCTGTTTGCTTTGCTGTTTACATCTGATTGGATGTTTGCAACAACTACCAGTTTCAAATTGTAGTTGTAAAAACATGTTCCTTATGCAGAACAGATCCATTTATTTGCTTATATAATTGTGAAACCTGTTACGTGTCTCCTTGTTTCTCTTTCAGAGTCGTATCTCTTACGCCAAGCAGAACTTTAGGGAAGATAGTGAGCCATACCATCTTGAGGACAGTGAGATGACCCCAAGTCCTGTCTTGATGAAGACAGTGAGTTGAAGCTAGTCACCAGCAGGTGTGAGACAACCTCTGTGCAGTCGCTGCCTCAATCAGTTCGACTTCTTCAGTCTAAACTTAAAGCGAAAAGGCTTGCTTTAGCTCAGCTCCGACTTGAAGTCAAAGATGCAATGAAGATGTCAGAGGACTGATGTGCGCACCATCATGCCTTAAATCTAGTGTTGATGCATCTATCGTTGACACAACTGAGGTCTACTCAGCTTCTTCAGCTGTTTGGGGGGCCCGACCTGGCCAAGCCTAGTGCCTTCTGAAGTGCTCTCAGTTTTGTATATTCTTTTGTCGGCGCGTTTATTTGCACTGGTGGCGAACTTTGATGCCCAGTGGATGTAATATGTGTGATAGCCGTGATAGCCTAGCGTAAGTTGCTTGCTTATTTATTTCCTTGTTGTCTTGTTAATTTGTTTGCTTGTAGTCATTGCAGTTCTTTTTCCGCGGTTTGCTAGTGGCTGCAATGACCTATTTTTTAAAACTAGGCCACAATAACCATGGGCTAATATTTATTGTAGTGACACTGGGCCTCCTATGGGCCATAGAAACAGTGGGCCTTCTACGGGCCATAGAAACAGTGGGCCTTCTATGGGCCGTAGAAACAATGGGCCTTCTACGGGCCGTATAAACAACGGGCCTTTTACGGGCCGTATCATCAATGGGCCTTATACGGGCAGTATGATCGATTGGCCAAACATGGGCCAATAACAGGCCGCATTATGATCATAAACGGGCTAGAGTTGGAATCGTCCGTTCATGGGACGACCATAACGGGCCATCATTAATAGGGCGTATTTCATGATGCTATGAAAACGGCCCAACGTGTTAACGGACCACAAACGGGCCAACTGTAACCACAGGCTGAATTTGGCCCATAAGCAGAAAATGAACAGTAACAGGCCATAAGTAAACGAATGCTGGAAATGAGCCCAAGAATAAATGGGCTCTGAGAAGGCCGAAAGATAACATGGGCTGGAAACGGCCCAACAGAATAACGGGCCCTTAATGGGTACAAAGCGATACACTGTTCATTACGGGCCAGTTTCACCACGGGCCGTTAATGGGTGTAAAGTAAAACACTATTCATTACATGCCAGTTTCACCACGGGCCGGTAATAGGCCAAGACTTACATAGGGCCTCATATGGCCCGAAAGGCGTCATGGGCCATACATGGGCCAGAAGTGAAAACGGGCTAGAATCATATTGGGTGGCCCAGATGACGCTACTGGGCCTAATTCGGGTAGGGCGTAACGGGCCTTGGGTTAGCGGGCTGTAAATGGGCTATATGCGAACATGCCGTTAACAGGCTTTACATGGGCCGGCCCGCCACCTTTTGAACAAGTCAAACGGGCCGGCCTTTTCACACGAATGGGCCTCTGTTGGGCCGTGCCATGTGTCGATGTATCATAGGCGCCTTCTGTCCAATGAGTGGATGACATCTGTCTCAACGGTGAGCCGACACGTGTTTCCTCCAGCCAACGATGATTTTACACATGGAAAATCCCCATTGGTCGGGGTTGTTAACGGGTTATCGGATCCAAAACCTGACCCAATAGCTTAACAGCATTCCGTTACGATGGATGCCTCGTGTCGGTCACCCTTGACGAAAGCACTTCTGTGACGCGCGATTTATCGTCATGGAAGTGGACACTTCCGTGATGATAATTTTGGTAATGTCATCGAACACTTCTATGACAGCACGGGTATGACTATCTTGATTCTGTCATAAATTTGTCATGGATGTACATGCATGACAAAAAACGCGACCTACTGTGACAAACACGTATCATCACGGAAGTGTATTTTTTTGTAGTGATACTTTCACTAGTGCAATCTCTCAACAATGCTAACATAGTTGGATCATATGATTATCCCTCAAAGTGCAATAAAGAATCACTCCCGAGTTCCTATTAGTGGAGAACAAAAGATAGAATTTTTTTGTAGGGTGCGAATCCACCTCAAAGCTATTCTTTCCGATCAATCTATCCTAGATCTCGTACTAAAACAACAGCAAGCTATTCTTTCTGATCAATCTAATCAAGAGTTCGTACTAAAATAACACCATATGATACATATAAC
Organism: Triticum aestivum; assembly: GCF_018294505.1. NCBI lineage: Eukaryota > Viridiplantae > Streptophyta > Magnoliopsida > Poales > Poaceae > Triticum > Triticum aestivum. Next base: position 546,573,524 of record NC_057798.1, on the reverse strand, counting down.
CAACTCTAATGTCACCTAGATACCCCAATGTCACCGCGAGTACCTGTGAGTTAATTATACGATATGTATCAAATAATTTCAGATTCATAATACTCAATCCACACAAAGAACTACAAAGAGACCCCAAAGTTTCTATAGGAAAAAGATAATAAAAACATGCATCCACCCCTATGCATAGATTACCCCAAAGTCACCTCGGGAATCCGCAAGTTGAGTGCCATAACATATATCAAGTGAATCCAAATAATACCCCATTGTTACCATGGGTATTCATATGCAAGACATATATCATGTGTTCTCAGATCTGAACATTCAATCCGACAAGACAAAACTTCAAAGGGTAAAGACTCAATTCATCACAACAAGTGTATAGAGGGGAGAAACATCATATGATCCATCTATGTTAACAAAGCCCATGATACATCAAGATCGTGACTGATGTCGCTTGAAGCTACGTCGGTATTTCCCCAAAGAGGAAGGGATGATGCAGCACAACGGCGGTAGGTATTTCCCTCAGATATGAAACCAAGGATGTCGAACCAGTAGGATAACCAAGCAACACAATGTAAACAGCCCCTGCACACAAATAACAACACCTCACAACCCGACGTGTTAAAGGGGATGTCAATCTCTTTCGGGGTACGGCGCCTCAAGATAGGCAAAGGACGTGAGGTAAATTTGTAGATGGGATAAATAGACCGCAGAACAAATAAATTGCAGGAAGGTATTTTTGCATTTTTTGTTTAATATATCTAACAATAAATGCAAGAGAAAATAGATCACAAAGGCAAATATGATGAAAAGAGACCCCGGGGCCGTAGGTTTCACTAGTGGCTTCTCTCGAGAAAAATAGCAAACGATGGGAAAACAATTACTGTTGGTCAATTGATAGAACTTCAAATAATCATGACGATATCCATGCAATGATCATTATATAGGCATCACGTCCAAGATTAGTAGACCGACTCCTGCCCGCATCTACTACTATTACTCCACACATCAACCTCTATCCGGCATGCATCTAGTGTATTAAGTTCATGAGAAAACAGAGTAATGCAATAAGAACGATGACATGATGTAGACGAGATCCGTTTATCTATTGCGGCAGATATGGATCCCATCTTTTTATCCTTGGTAGAAATGATACATCCGTGTTGGTTCCCCTTGTGTCACTGGGATCAAGCACCGTAAGATCGAACCCACTACCGGGCACCTCTTCCCATTGCAAGATAAATAGATCAAGTTGGCCAAACAAAACCCAAATATCGGAGAAGAAATACGAGGCTATAAGCAATCATGCATATAAGAGATCAAAGAAGACTCAAATAACTTTCATGGATAAAAATAATATATCTGATCATAAACTCAAAGTTCATCGGATCCCAACAAACATACCACCAAAAGACTTACATCATATGGATCTCCAAGAGACCATTGTATTGATAATCAAAAGAGAGAGAGGAATCCATCTAGCTACTAACTATGGACCTGAAGGTCTACAAATAACTACTCACGCATCATCGGAGAGGCACCAATGGAAGTGGTGAACCCCTCTGTGATGGTGTCTAGATTGGATCTCGTGGTTCTGGACTCTGCGGCGGCTGGATGATATTTCGTCGACTCCCCTAGGGTTTCTAGAATATTGGGGTATTTGTAGAGCAAAGAGTCGGTCCAGGGGGCACCTGAGGTGGGCACAACCCACCAGGGCGCGCCTGGGCCTCCTGGCATGCCCTGGTGGGTTGTCCCCTCCTCGGGACTCCCCCCAGTGCAACCAGGGCCCAACTTCTTCCTTCTGGTCCATAAAAAATCATCGTAAATTGGCGTGGCATTTGGACTCCGTCTGATATTGATTTCCTACGATGTAAAAACATGCAGAAAACAGCAACTAGCACTTGGCACTATGTCAATAGGTTAGTACCAAAAAATGACATAAAATGACTATAAAATGATTGTAAAACATCCAATAATGATAATATAACAGCATGGTGTCGGCATTCTCGGAACGGGGGTCCCGAGACTTGCCTGCCTACGGCCTGCAGCGTGGCTCAACCAGCGGCCCAGTACGGCGCGCCTTCATCAACCCAAGTTCAAGACCCTCACGAGGGGCCAAGCCTCGCGGGGCGGACGGTGCAAGGCCTCCTCAGGGGCGGCCTCGCCAGGCAGGCTCGCGAGGAGGCAGAGAGATCAAGGCAAGGGGTACCTCGTGAGGTGCTCATGACGCAAGCCATGACGATCAAGACCAGGTAGGCGCCAGGCGGGCGCCAGCCTGCGCAGTGTCCTTGTTTCCTCTTTGGTGCAAAGGGGGCAAGCGCAGGCGCGGAGTACCGAGGCATCAAGCAAAGGTTTCCATATCGGTGCAACGAGACCAAGATCAGCAGGACGACAGGACAGAGGTCACCTGGAGCCCAAGATGGCGTCGTCGCCAGTGCCTTTGGCAGTCGAAGACCACCTTTAGTCAGGATAGCTTGTACTAGTTGTCCCCTTTCAAAATGGCCATCGTTGGCTCCCTTCCCGCTCAATATTTGGGAAGAGGACTAGGGCCTCTCTATAAATAGAGATAGCCACCGCAGTAGGAGGGAGATCTGAACACATCGAGATCTCATATAGAGCCAACGAGAGCTGATCGAATCCTTCCTTAGTAGAACACCACCACCACAAGAACACCCCTCGCGAGGCTGTTCTTCCTCTGTACTGTTCATCATCAGCCCAAGAGGCAATCCACGACACCACACACAGGGGTAGGGTATTACACCACAACGGTGGCTCGAACCTGTATAAATCTTGTGCCTCCTGTGTTGTTCATCGAGTTAGCTTAGATTCGCGGCGAGGTTTCGGGGCATGCATCGGTAGGAAGAAGATCTTCGTGCGCACCCCAGAGTTCAAACCTTAAGGGTTTTGCTGGAACCCGATATCCAACATTTGGCGTGCCAGGTAGGGGTGTGCCGGAGCTCTCCCTTCCGTCGGCTCACTCTCCACCAACACCCCGCTTCACCCTGATGGTGGATAACGCGCCACCAGCTCCGGCGGCCGATGCCAGCGCTAGGGCCAGGGGGCTCCAAGCCCTGGCCCCCGCCTTGCGGCAGGTGCAATGGCCGCACAAGTTCAAGCCAGAGATGCGGTCACGCTACAACGGCGCGACGGACCCGCTGGCTTTCATGCTGGCATACGAGGAGGACGTCCTCAAGGCCAGAGGCAACGACAAGGTCATGGACAACTGGTTTCCCATGGCCCTCACCGACGTCCCGCACATTTGGCTGCTCCACCTGCCAACATCTTTGTGGCCTCCTGGGAGGAGCTGCGCAACCTCTTCCTCACCCACTACACTGCACCCCCCCCCCCCGCGGTCATCGCAGCTCTCCTGGGCGGCTCGCAGGCGCCACCCTCAGGCTGCCACGTCAAGCCGTTCGTTTGCCAGATCGGCACCACCCTCACGCGGCAGGGGGCTCCTCCGGGTTGGGCGGCACCCAAGGCCGAGCTGACCTTCAACTCGAACGATCACCCCATCAACACCGCCTGCTCGGGTGCACTCCCAATGCTTTGCACGCCCACCATCTGCCAGGTGGCCGCCACCAGGACCCTCATTGATGGCGGTGCCGGCCTCAACGTGCTCTCGGTGGAGGCCTTCAGCCTCCTCCATGTACCGCTGGAACGACTCCAACCCAGCAAGCCCTTCTCAGGCGTTGAAGGCGGTTCCTCCAGCTCCCTGGGCAGATCCGCCTACCAGTGACCTTCGGCACCCACGACAACTTCCGCACGGAGCTGGTCAACTTTGCCATCGCCCACATCGGCATCTCGTACAACGCCATCCTGGGCTACCCCGCCTTGGCTCAGTTCATGGCAGCGACCCATCCGGCCTACAACCTCATAAAGATGCCCGGGAGCAGCGGCGTCCTCACCATGGTTGGAGATACCGAGGATGCTCTGCTGGCGCTCAAGCTCGCCCTCAAGACAGATGCGACAGCACATCCTACCAGCACTGACGCCTCCAAGGCCAAGGGGGCTGCGCCGACCAAGAAGAAGCAGTTGTTCACCTAGGAAAAGGCGGAGACCAAGCAGGTACCAGTTGATGAGGACAGGTCCTCTGACGCCACCTTCACCATAGGTGCCAATCTCGACCCCGGCCAGGAGGAGGCACTGGTGAAATTCCTGCACTCGAACAAGGAGGTGTTCACGTGGGAACCCAAGCAACTAGCGGGGGTCCCAAGGCAGGTGATTGAGCATCACCTGAATGTGTGCCCCAATGTATGCCCCGTGAAGCAGAAAGCAAGGCGGCAGTCCACCGAGAAGCAGGCCTTCATCGTTCAAGAAAACCGCAAGCTAGAGGCAGGTGTTATTCGCGAGGTTCGCTACCACGAATGGCTGGCAAACCCTGTTGTCGTGCCGAAAAAGGGAGGAAAGGAGCGCATGTGTGTCGACTTCACCAACCTCCAGAAGGCCTGCCCTTAAGACCCGTTCCCACTCCCTCGCGTCGACCAAATTGTCGACTCCACCACCGAGTGCGACCTGCTGTGTTTCCTGGATGCATTTTCGGGCTATCACCAGATCAAGATGGTGGTAGAAGATGTGGAGAAGATGGCCTTCCTGACCCCATGTGGGGTATACTGCCACACCTGCATGTCGTTTGGGTTGCACAACGTGGGCGCAACCTTCCAGTGGCTGATGCACATCGCCTTAGGCCGGCAGCTCAGGAAAAATGCCAAGGCTTACATTGATGACATTGTGGTGAAGTCTCGGGAGGCGAAAACCTTGACCCAAGACCTGGAAGAGACCTTCGCGAGCCTCCACGATGGACCTGCGACTCAACCCGGAGAAGTGCGTGTTTGGCGTTCCTTCCGGCAAGCTTCTAGGCTTCCTCGTGTCCCACAGAGGGATTAAGGCCAACCTGGAGAAGGTCAACGCGATCGAAGACATGAGTCCACCGCAAACCCTCAGAGAAATGCAGAAGCTCGCCGAACGTGTAACTACGTTAGGACGCTTCATCTCCAAGCTGGGGGAGCGAGCCTTGCCTTTCTTCAAGCTGATGAAGAAGAAGGATCCATTCGAATGGACACAGGAGGCCGGCCAAGCGTTTCAAGACCTCAAGAAGTACCTGATCAACCCTCCTGTGATGGTGGCACTGCGCCCTCTCGAGCCCCTGGTGCTCTACCTCGCCGCCACACCCTACTCCACCAGTGCAGCTCTAGTGGCGGTTCGGGAAGAGCGCCAGATCAAGGCTGCGTCACGACCAACCACGGCCCCGGCCGCGGCAGCACCAGACCAAGAAGGCCTCGCGAAGACCAAGGTTTCGGCAGATGGAGACCAGTCTCAACAGGAAGGCGCCCCTATGACGGAAGAGGCCGCACCAGGCGGCCAGGTGCTGGGGGCTCCATCGACTCAGGAGGCGCCTAACCCTTCGGAGGGTACAGACCTCGTCAGCACACCTACCCTTGTCGAGCATCCAGTGTATTTTGTCAACACGGTGCTGCGGGATGCAAGGGCATGATACCCCATGCTTCAGAAGCTCTTGCTTGCACTATTGGTGGCCTCGCGTAAGCTATGGTATTACTTTCAAGGTCACTCCATCAAGGTCGACTCTGCCTACCCATTGGAAAGGGTACTCAGGAGCACCAACTCCGCTGGAAGGGTCGCCGAGTGGAACATTGAGCTGCAAGCATTTCAGTTGGAATTTAGCACAACCAGGGTCGTCAAGGGAGCTGCACTTGCAGATTTTGTGGCAGAACGGACAGAGGCGCCAGGGCTCGAAGCAGGCGAAGATCGGTCACTTTCCCCAGGAAGCGAGGCACCAGACGGCTGGGTCATGTACTTCGATGGAGCATTCTCGCGACATAGCGCGGGGGCTGGCGTAGTGGTTATATCCCCCACTCAGGACAAGCTCTATTACATCGTGCAACTCTGTTTCCAGCACGGCGAGAAGGTCTCCAACAACATAGCAGAATACGAGGGCCTCATAGCGGGCTTGAAAGATGCAGCAGCACTAGGAGTGAAGCGCCTCATCATCAAGGGTGACTCACAGCTCCTCGTCAACTTCTCCAACAAAGTGTATGAGCCAAAGGACAAGCACATGGAGGCGTATCTTGCGGAGGTGCGCAGGATGGAAAAGCAGTTTTGGGGGCTGGAGTTCTAGCATGTGCCCCGCGGCACCAACCAAGAGGCTGATGACATCGCCAGGAGGGCATCCAAGCGGCTGCCTCAGGAGCCTGGCGTTTTTGAGGAACGGCTCTTCAAGCCTTCGGCAGCACCGTCACTGTCATGCATGACACAACCTCGGGAGGAACTCCCTCAACCGCCTTCCTCAGGAGCCCCAACCTGTGGTCCGACCTCGGGAGCACGCTTACTCCTGGAGCTGGAGCCTCAGGAGGGATGCTGTACTGCGGAATTCAAAGACTACCTGATGCAAGGGACCCTCCCAGAGAAGGAAGAGGACGCAGAATGTGTGGCCCGGCAAGCCACGGCCTACTGCATCCACGACGGAGAGCTCTACCGGAAGCGGCCAAATGATGTTTCCCTGCATTGCATCTCCAGGGAACAAGGAAAGGAGTTGTTGGCTAACATACACGATGGATATTGTGGACACCACTCGTCATCACGGACCCTCGTCGGCAAGGCGTTTCGCAATGGGTTCTACTGGCCCACCGCACTCAACGACGCAATCGAGCTGGTGAAGGCTTGTGAAGCCTGCCAATTCCATGCCAAGCAGATCCATCAGCCAGCTCAGGGCCTGCAAACCATCCCACTCTCATGTCCGTTCGCGGTCTGGGGTCTGGATATCTTGGGCCCATTTCCTCAAGCGCCTGGGGGCTACCGCTACCTCCACGTTGCCATCGACAAGTTCACCAAGTGGGTGGAGGTGGAAGCCGTCCGCACCATCCACTACAAAAAATACACTTCCATGATGATACGTGTTTGTCACAGTAGGTCGCGTTTTTTGTCATGCATGTACATCCATGACGATTTTATGACAGAATCAATATAGTCATACCTGTGCTGTCGTAGAAGTGTTCCATGACATTACCAAAATTATCATCGCGGAAGTGTCCACTTCCATGACGATAAATCGCGCGTCACAGAAGTTCTTTCGTCAAGGGTGACCAACACGTGGCATACACCGTAATGGAACGCCGTTAAGCTATCGGGTCGGGTTTTAGATCCTATAACCCGTTAACAGCCCCGACCAATGGGGATTTTCCATGTGTAAAATCATCATTGGCTAGAGGAAACACATGTTGGCTCATCGTTGGGACAGATGTCATCCACTCATTGGACAGAAGGCGCCTATGATACGTCGACACGTGGCACGACCCAACAGAGGCCCATTCCTGTGAAAAGGTCGGCTCGTTTGACTTGGTCAAAAGGTGGCGGGCCGGCCCATGGAAAGCCTGTTAACGGCCTATTCGCATATAGCCCATTTACGGCCCGCTAACCCAAGGCCCGTTACGCCCTATCCGAATTAGGCCCAGTAGCATCATCTGGGCCATCCAATATGATTCCAGCCTATTTTCACTTTTGGCCCATGAGGTCTTTCGGCCCATATGAGGCCCTTTGTAACTCTTGGCCCATTAACGGACAGTGGTGAAACTGGCCCGTAATGAACAGTGTATCACTTTACACCCATTAACGACCCGTGGTGAAACTGGCCCGTAATGAACAGTGTATCACTTTATACCCATTAACGGCCCGTTATTCCGTTGGGCCGTTTCCAGCCCATGTTATGTTTCGACCTTCTCAGAGCCAATTAGTTCTTGGGCTCATTTCCAGCATTCGTTTACTTACGGCCCGGTGCTGTCATTTTCTGCTTGTGGGCCAAATTCAGCCCGTGGTTACAGTCGGCCCGTTTGTGGTCCGTTAATTTGTTGGGCCGTTTTCATAGCATCATCAAATATGGCCTATTAATGATGGCCCGTTATGGTCGGCCCATGAACGGACGATTCCAACTCTAGCCCGTTTACAGCCATAATGCAGTCTGTTATTGGCCCATGTTTGACCAATCGGTCATACGGCCCGTATAAGGCCCATTGATGATACAGCCCATAGAAGGCCCATTGTTTCTACGGCCCGTAGAAGGCCCATTGTTTCTACAGCCGGTAGAAGGCCCATTGTTTCTACGACACGTAGAAGGCCCACTATTTCTATGGCCCAAAGGAGGCCCAGTGTCACTACAGTAAATATTATCCCATGGTTATTGTGGCCTAGTTTTAAAAAATAGGTTATTGCAGCCACTAGCAAACCGCGGAAAAAGAAATGCATTGACTACAAGCAAACAAATAAACAAGACAACAAGGAAATAAATAAGCAAGCAACTTATGCTAGGCTATCACGGCTATTACACATATTACATCCACTGGGCATCAAAGTTCGCCACCAGTGCAAATATAGGGAACAAAGCAGCATATAAACAACGCAACAAAACAAGTCCAGAACTGAAACCACTTCAGAAGAGCTCAAGAAACAATATCCTGGGTACCCGTAATGCTGGCAAGATGCTTAGCAAGCTTATTAACTTTATTTTGTTTGGCGCTTAAATCCTCCAGCGCTTGCTGTTGCACAAGAAAGTACGCACCTGAATTCTGTAGGGACTTCCTCAGTACTTCGGCTTCTTGCGGTAGCACAGCTGACTGATGCCTTTCAGCTTGTAGCTGATACTGAAGAAGCCGAAGTGATTCAGGCAGCGAGTTCGAAGAGCTTGTGCCAGCGGTACTGGCCAGTAACTCGAACACTACATCAACGCAGGACTGTGGGGTTTTCTCACTGTCTACAAGATCGTTTTAATCACCTTTCTTGGAGACCAATAGGGTTGTCTCACTATCTTGAACCTTATCTGCATTACTTTCTCTACCATTGCATAGTGGGGTGCTCTTCTCCAATATTCTTTTTGCATACTACAAGAGAAACAAGCAGACACATCACAGGTTTAGCTTGTAGTATACAAAACTCATTTTGGTAAACCGGTTCAGTAGTAAGGTGGACAGGATAACAACATGAAACAAACATATATCTATGTACTATGGTCACTGTATTGTCCATATCATTCTAGTTTATGTTGCCTAATCAATATAGAGACGCAATTCAACTCATATATTTTTAAGACATAACAGCATAGACAGAATATAAGTGTGAGAAACTACACAACATTGGCAACACTTGTAATGTGCATCACATGAGAACATAACTATTTATAAAACTTAAACTGAAATCAACATAGAGCAAGAAGTTAGAACATCAATCCAGTTAAAGAAATAGGTTTAAAACATACCTGTTGCACCATTGGAGTTTCAGTTGGATCCTTCAAATTCGAAAGTAGTTGATATGAGTAAATACAGTGATGCAACAGCAAAGGAGTATGGACCATAGCTACGGAATCTGACCTGAGAACAGTTGCTCTTCTGCTTTAAATGTGGAGTTTGGGTTAGCTGTGGTGGTCTTCGTGCTTTGGGCACTGCAGTAGCTTTACAAACTGCTCGTGTGGGGTTACTCTATGGTGGACATGGTGCTTTGTCAACTAGAAGTGGGTTACTATTCGATGGGGTTGCGTTTAGATGGGTTGTAGATGGTTCTCTGCCCAACGGTGTAAGTGTGCAATCTGGAAGAGTCTCGATTATGTGTGGTGGGGCTAGTTTGTGGGCCAGTACAACCATGGTTCTATCTGCATCGACGGGTAGCACTGTGTTTTGTGAAGAACGGGCTTTGCTCCCTTAGATACTGCCATCACCCCCTCCAATTCAAATGGCTGATAAACAAGAAAAGAAATTGAATGTACAGACATTGTATGATAGACAGATGTGGTAATTCACATAGATGTTGTCTAACCAAACATGACAGCATGACACAATTTCACATATATGATGCCTAACTAAACAGGATAGCATGACACAGTTTCAGATGTATGATGGATAAATTAACATGATATAATGGCATAATTCAACATATGATGAGTACCTAAACAGGATGACATGACAAAACTATGTGATGTCTTTCTAAAATAGGTTGGGATGAAATAATTCACATACATGTTGTCTAAGTATACAAGATGGCATGATATAATTGACATAATTGATTCATATACTAAGCAGCTGGCACTCGCATGTATGATCTCTAAACTAAGAAGATGGAATTCAATATTGTGCATATGGTGTCTAAACTAAGCAATGCAAGACACCATATGCATCATATGAGAAATATAAACATTGCAACTTAGAGCATACACCTCAGGTGGGATGTAGGACTCGTCATCTGTCTCTGAATCCTCCTCCGAGGAGCTCCCTATAACCATCGAGATATATGCTTCAACAGGTACCATTGCCTGCTCTGAAGACCTTGTTTTCACTCCAAATATTTCCATAACCGGCTCAAATGGCTGATACACATGAAGAGTAGTTCAATATACACAAATTGTCGACAAATGGAATACGTAATGAAAAAAAAGATGGCATGAGATAATTCACATATATGATGCCTGGCTACATGGCGATGCATAATTCACATATACGATAACTGGCTGAAAAACATGGCATTGCATAATTCACATATCTGATATAGAAAGCAAACATGAGGCATTCACACAAAGCATGTCTAATCTAAGCAGATGGCATGGCAATGCAAGACACCATATGCATGATATGAGCAATATAACCCAGCCAAGTTAGAGCATGCACCTCGGGGGGGGATACGACTGGTCATCTGTCTTTGAATCCTCCTCTGAGGAGCTATCTGTAACCAGCAAGAAATCTGCATCGACAGGTAGCACTGACTGCTCAGAAGACCTTGTTTTCACTCCAGATTTTCCCATGACCGACTCAAATGGCTGATGCACAGGAAGAGTAGATGAATGTATAAACATTGTTTACAAATGGAATACATTATGGAAAAAATATGGCACGATACAATTCACATATACGATGACTGGCTAAACAGGATGGCATTGCATGATTCACATATATGATGCCTGGCTAAAGAAGATGGCATTGCATAATTCCCATATACTCCCTCCATTCCTAAATATTTGTCTTTTTAGAGATTTCAAATGGACTACCACATACGGACGTATATAGACATATTTTAGAGTGTAGATTCACTCATTTTGTTCCGTATGTAGTCACTTGTTGAAATCTCTAAAAACACAAATATTTAGGAATGGTGGGAGTATGATATAGAAACCAAACAGGTGGCATTCACACAAAGCAAATCTAAACTAAGCTAATGACATATAAGATGTATAATGTAAGCAACGCATGGCGCCATATGCATGATATGACCAACATCAGCATGCCAGGTTAGAGCAAACACCTCAGGTGGTAAACAGGCGTGGTCGGCTCCTTCTGAATCCTCATCTGAACAGTTATCTTCCTATGGAATACAATCTGGAAATGCAGGAGGGGGGGGGGGTACTTCACCCACCATGGAGCAGAGTCTGCATGACATTATATTCCCACGCAACGGTCTTCTCTTTTTCTATACATGTTCAGTATGATTGTGTACAATATCTGACATGCATAATAAAAAAATAGTTATATTTTGTAAGGCCTAAGGGGTGCATGCAAAAATCAAGACTGATGGTAGCAAACGAGTGGATGGATCCAAATGTAATGATATCACGTAGATTATAGCTTCAGTTTAATAAGATAGACAATGGATCATCTATTGTTTGTTGCCCACCCAACATGAACCACATAGAAGACCCCAGATGAACCAGATAGTAGACAGATACTATTCGTTGCTGGCTCGATATGAGACCCATGGGCATTTCAAAACTCAAGTTTGAACGATAAAGTAGCAGGTAATAATAACCGATGTATAACATAAGCAAATACGAATGACTACGGCCTCTCTTCTAGAACTGTGTAGTCCTCAGGTTCATCTGCTCAGTTGATGATGGTAATGCAGTTGGCGTGGCTGCTGGCAACGGGGAAGATGATTTGAGGCGGCGAAAGAAAGTCTGCAGGGGGGATCTCTGCTACAGTGAACGCTTCTGTCGATGGTGCACCTCTGGTAGGGTGGATGACGACATGGCAGGAGCAGGACATAACACACAGAGTTTTCTTTGATGCCTATCTAAAAATGAAGTAAATCTGTAAGGGCTCCTTAGAATTGGAGGATTCTATAAACGTAGGGGCAGGAAAAACACATGAATAGGATAGGAATGCATGTGCAAAACAGAGCATTTGGAAACATAGGATTTCAGTCAACCTGGGTGTTTGGTTCACATGAATTGGAAGAACACAGGAACGGAGAAACATGGTCAAATTAAAGTCAAACCACATGAAAATGAAAAAAAAGAATCTTATTATGCCAGTAATGCAATTAGTTCTGTTCTTTATGCATATTAATTTGAAAAGGACGTCCAAGTGAATAAAATTCCTACTTGTTTTCTTCGAAAGAGACACCAAAGGAAAAAATCCTCCAGTTTCGCTTTGCTCCACTCCTTTAATAGATTTGCATGGATAGTAGTTCCATAGCAAAGGATTCCTGAGGGATCGACATGAATGCGGAGTAACAAAGTGATGCGACGAGTGTACTACCTCTTTGGCATAGCCTTGTGGACCTCAGCATCATTGGGTTGGACGTGGAGGATGGTGATGCTGGTGTGACTGTCGGAGGCAGGGAAGAAGATCTGAGGCCTCTGGAAACGTCACCGAGGGTACTGAGGGAGTCCTAGATTAGGGGGTATCTGGACAGCCGGACTATATACTTTGGCCGGACTGTTGGGCCATGAAGATACAAGACTCAGGACTTCGTCCCGTGTCCGGATGGGACTCTCCTTTGCGTGGAAGACAAGCTTGGTGATCCGGATATTAGATTTCCTTCTTTGTAACCGACTCTGTGTAAACCCTAGCCCCCTCCGGTGTCTATATAAACCGGAGGGTTTAGTCCTTAGAGACACAATCATAATCATCATAGGCTAGCTTCTAGGGTTTAGCCTCTATGATCTCGTGGTAGATCAACTCTTGTAATACTCATATCATCAATTAATCAAGCAGGAAGTAGGGTTTTACCTCCATCAAGAGGGCCCAAACCTGGGTAAAACATCATGTCCCTTGCCTCCTGTTACCATTAGCCTTAGACGCACAGATTGGGACCCCCTACCCGAGATCCGCCGGTTTTGACACCGACATTGGTGCTTTTATTGAGAGTTCCTCTGTGTCGTTGCTGCAAGGCTTGATGGCCCGTCTCGTTGTCAAGGACAGCATCACCCATGGGGGAGCACTGGCGGTAGGACAAACTCTCCGACTAGGCGGCTTCATCACGGCCGCCCGACCGGCTTTCGTGCCGACGATGACCTCTCGGGTCATCAAAAACAGCCTCCACGTCAATTCGGAACTCGCCGAACAGATGAATACAATAGAGCTCTACTCCCTAAATGAGCTCTTGGATCGCATCGCCGCTTTGGGAGTTGCTACAGACTACGATCAGATTGGGCTTAAACCCGGCCAAAGGGATATTAAATCCCCACCGGTCACCCACGAGATAGCGGTAGTGGAAGAGCCACACATAGATTATCCCTCTACTTTGAGGACGAATAATGTCCGGATTACCGAGCTCTCTGAGCCGGATACTCGGTCGCAGGAGGACATGACCCATACCCCAGACTTAGAATTGGGTATCGGACCGGAAAAATCGGGCAGCACCCCGGATCCCGAGCTGTCAAGCTTGGAAGCTCCTCTGCCCCTGGGCGTTAGATCGGATCAGAATCCAGATTCAGCTACACCCACCCACCCAGACTTAAACCATCTCTCCCATATCAGACAAGAGCCCCAAGAGATAGTACATCACTATTGGGCCAGATTCCTCCTTGTGCTAAACAGGGTCAAGGACTGTCGTGAGGAAGCCGCAATCTCACTTTTCTGCAAAAACTGCACGAACAAAGGGATCCTTAATGCTATAAGTCGCCGTGTCATAGTAAACTTTGCTGACTTAGCAGCCATAGTATAGAAGTACTATGCAATGGAAAGCGCCTGGAAAACCCAAATAGAATTTTGGGATAATCCGGCTCTTACTAAAACCTTTGTCCGAGCTAAACGGGCAAACTCTCGTAAGTTACCCGAACAAATTCCCAAGAAACCAAAGCCCACTCCACGGCGTGGAACCGTATTGAAAGAATCGCTCAATGGGCCATGCAAAATTCAGAGCATGCCGGACACTACGCCAACGCATAGCCTTAGAGCATGTTGGATACTCTGGCAGGTAGCAAAAAGCGGCGAGGATCTTCTTGTAAACCGCAAAGCAGAGCAACATCCCGCCGAAGACAACAATGTGGTACTGACAGTCTTCAAGTCTTTCGCCTCAAATAATAGGTGCAAGCGAGCTCATCGGAATTTCGCTGAAATCAGCCACGTGGCAAAAATAAATCCGTCGAGCGACACTGCTATAACCTTCAGTTCCAGTGACGAACCTCAATTCCAGACAGTCCGGGCACCAGCCGCTTTGGTCCTTAGCCCAATCGTGGATGGTTTTCGGCTCACTAAAGTACTCATGGACGGCGGAAGCGGATTAAACTTCATCTTTGAAGAAACACTCAACAAGATGGAAATTGATAAAAGCTGCATTGAGCAAAGCGGCAGAACCTTCAGGGGAATCATCCCTAGTCGGGAGGCACGGTGTGCGGGAAAAATCACACTCGATGTGGTATTCGGCACCCCGGAGAATTACAGGTCCGAAGAAATCACATTCCAAGTGGCTCCTTTCAGCAGCGGGTACCACACCCTTTTAGGGTGGGACGCATTCATGAGCTTCCAAGCTATACCCCATTACGGGTACATGAAGCTTAAAATGCCCGAACCCAATGGAATCATCACTCTAGCTAGTGATCCGGACGTCGCACTCCGTGCCGAAAATAAAACCGCAGCACTAGCCCTGGAAGCATTATCCAAAGCCCTAGCGGCCAAGAATTAACAACGCTGCGCGCCAGAGTGGACAGGGATGATGTGAGCCAAGTCCACATCATTTAAACCCGCAGACGAGTCAAATTCCAGGTCCATCCAACGGACCCCACAAAGACAGCTGCCATTGGGACACAGTTGAGCCCCGCAATGGACGCCGCACTACGAGACTTCCTACGCAAGAATTGGGATATTTTTGCCTGGCATCCTTTAGACATGACGGGCATCCCTCGCAGGCTGGCCAAACATAGCCTCAATATACTGAAAGGATACAAGCCAGTCACACAGACTCTTAGGCGCTTCTTAGAGCCTAAACGACAAGCCATGGGAGAAGAGCTAGCCAAGCTACTTGAGGCTGGATTCATCAGAGATATCAAGCATCTGGATTGGCTAGCAAACCTGGTAATGGTACCAAAGAAGGACAAATCCCGACGCCTATGCGTGGATTTCAAAGACCTCAACAAGGCTTGCCCCAAGGATCCCTTCCCCCTTCCTCGCATCGACCAAATTATCGACGGCACTGCAGGACACGACTCATTATGCTTCCTCGACGCATACTCCGGATACCATAAAATAAATATGGCAGAGTCCGACCAAGCCACAACAGCCTTCATAATGCCATATGGTCCTTTCTGCTTCAACACTATGCCTTTCGGGCTTAAAAATGCCGGCACAACCTATCAACGCATGATTCGAACATGCCTGGAGAAGCAGATCGGCAAAACAATGGAGGCATATGTGGACGACGGGGTCATAAAAACAAGACATGTCGAAACCCTAATAGATGACTTGAGGCTTACGTTCGACAACCTCCGAACATGCGACATCAAGCTAAACCCGGAAAATGTGTTTTCGGCGTACCCCCCGGGAAGTTGCTCGGCTTCATTGTTTCCAATAGAGGAATCGAAGCAAATCCGGCAAAAATCCGAGCTCTGTCGCTGTTGGCTATCCCAACAGACCTCAAGCATATCCAGATACTAGCTGGATGCGTGGCTGCCTTAAGCCGCTTCATCTCCCGATTAGGAGAAAAGGCCGCGGCCGGGCTGGAGGAAATAAAGACCTTATTGGCCAATAATCCAGTCCTAACAGCGCCAAATACTGGCGAATCTATGCTATTGTACATATCTGCAACACATCAAGTTGTAAGCGCAGTGCTCTCGTCGAACGAGAGGCAGACGGATACAAATTCCCGCTCCAAAAGCCGGTATATTACGTATCCACGGTCCTCACCCCATGCAAATCCCGATACCCACACTATCAAAAGATAGCATACGCGGTCTTCATGGCATCCCGGAAGCTACAATACTACTTCCAGGAGTGTTCGATTACGGTGGCCTCCGAAGTATCACTCAACGACATAATAAACAACCCCGACGCTACGGGCCGGATTGCTAAATGGGCCATCGAGCTCCTTCCATTCGACATAACATACAAACCACGGCGGGCCATTAAGACGCAAGTATTGGCTGA
Source organism: Triticum aestivum (assembly GCF_018294505.1). Taxonomy (NCBI): domain Eukaryota; kingdom Viridiplantae; phylum Streptophyta; class Magnoliopsida; order Poales; family Poaceae; genus Triticum; species Triticum aestivum. The sequence continues at coordinate 546,557,184 of NC_057798.1, read as the reverse complement.
CTTTGTCGCCGAATGGACAGAAGCCGAACTCCCTAAAGAGTACGGTGCATACTCTAATTGGATAATGCACTTCGATGGCTCTAAAATGCTGGCCGGATTGGGAGCAGGTGTAATCCTGACGTCCCCCACCGGAGACACGGTCCAATACATACTCCAAATATTATACATAGACTCCAACAATGCACCCGAATACGAGGCTCTGTTGCATGGTATTCGGATGGCAGTCTCTATGTGCATTCAATGCCTGGAGGTGCGCGGGGATTCAAACCTCGCAATATCATAAATAAACGGAGACTTTGATGCCAAAGATCCAAAAATGGTGGCCTACCATAATGCCGTCCTCAAAATGTCAGCTCAATTCGAGGGGCTCGAATTCCACCATGTGGCTCGAGAAAACAATCAAGCGACGGATATCCTCGCCCGCATCGGCGCTAAACGCGAACCTGTCCCACCCAACATATTCCTCAAAAGGCTGTTCAAGCCATCCGTGGTATGGGAAGGGGAGTCCGGCAATACTAGCCCGGATCCGAATACAACCCCAGATTCCGAACCATCTGACGTAATCGGAGGCTCCCCCACCGAAATAACACCTTCGGCCCATGAAATCATGGCTGTAATCGCCTTGTGGACTGAGCCTTTCTTGGCCTACCTAAATAGGCAGGAGCTCTCCGAGGACCAAAATGAAGGACATTGTATTGTGCGGCGTTCCAAGGCCTACAAAGTACATGAGGGAGAACTCTATAAGAAAAGTGCGACCCGAGTGCTTCAAAGATGCATCTCCGAAGAGGAAGGAAGGCAGCTCTTGGCCGAAATCCACGCCGGACTCGGCGGGCACCACGCTGCGGCTTGGGCACTTGTTAGCAAGGCCTTCCGTACATGCTTTTATTGGCCGACAGCCCGAGCAGACGCACAGGACCTTGTCCAACACTGCATCGGTTCCGAGCTCTTTGCCAATCATAGCCATATGCCCCCTACCGCTCGTCAAACAATCCCCATTACTTGGCCCTTCGCGGTCTAGGGGCTGGATATGGTCGGACCTCTTAAAGGGGGAAGCCATAAGAAAAAAATACTTATTGGTCATGGTGGACAAGTTCACCAAATGGATAGAAGCTAAATCAGTTAAAACGGCCGAATCCGGACCAGTGATAGACTTCATATCAGGAGTTGTACACCGTTACGGCATCCCCCACATCATCATCACTGACAATGGCTCAAACTTCACAACCGATGAAGTGAAAACTTGGTGCGGCAACATGGGCATTAAGCTCGATTACGCCTCCGTCTACCATCCCCAACCAAATGGCCAGGTCGAACGGGCAAACGATCTCATCATGAGCGGCATCAAACCCAGACTAGTGCGGTCCTTAACGGAATCGGACATGCACTGGGTCGAGGAGCTCGACTCCGTACTCCGGGGGCTGCGGACCACGCCGAATCGCACCACCGGATAAACACCATTTTTCATGGTGTACGGCGCAGAAGCAGTACTACCCTGCGACATAATCCACGACTCACCTCGCGTGCACATGTACGAAGAGAAGGAAGCCGAGTTAGATCAGCAGGACAACTTAGATGCCCTGGAGGAGGAGCGCGACGTTGCAAAAGCCCGTTCCGCATTCTATCAGCAGCAGGCTCGACGGTACCGAAGCAGAGAAGTGCAGGCCAAAACTTATAATATTGGGGAACTTGTTCTACGCCTACCAGAGAAGAAGAAGGACAAGCTCAAACCTAAGTGGGAGGGTCCCTTCATTATTGATAAAGTTCTCACCAGAGGAGTGTACCGCCTGCATAATGCATCCGATAACAGACTCGAGCCGAACCCATGGAACGCGGCCAGACTCCAGAAATTCTATGCCTAGTGCCGAACTCAGTGTTTGTCTCCTTACCCCCGCCCCTTTTAATTATGTTCCTCCCCTTTTTCCTTTCTCGCCCTTTTTCCTTCTTCACACAAAGTATTTAATACAGTGCGGAGGCTCGGGTCACTCTGGCCGCACCACGTGTGTAAAACATACCTGGGGGCTTCCTATACGGAAGCTAAATATAATTACTTTCATGGCGTCTCGCCTATCACATATGCGTTCTTTTTTCCATATGTGCCTTTTCTTCACCATTATATGCATCGACATGACTTAAGATGTGGCCATGCTGGGTTGCCTGGCTCTTGTGTTTATGCCCTACGTTCTCATTAATTCGGCTAGGGCATAAGGGGAGCACCTCTACGATTGTTACTGTCAGTTCAGCCGGATGTGTACCTCAGACTGGGTGAAGCCGAAAGCTAGCATTCTTAAGGGAATATCGGTCGGTGAACAAAAGATGTTTCTTTCGTTTATTACAACGTGAATCACTAGAAGTTTTGTATCCCGCGTTTCTGTTCGAAGTCCGTACATGTACGTCGATGCATGCATACCTAGGGAAAGGAACCCCTAATGGAACTATTCTCCCTGGAAGATGTTTCTTACTACCCATGTAATATAACATAACTAGTTGGGTACTTGTCTGTTCAAGCACTTATGACCCCTACGCCTGGTCTCCACGCATACCCCGGTTCTGCATAACTGAGCAGGTATTCGGATACACCCCGGGCTGTCGGATCCAGGGGCTGAAGCGAAAAGGTCCGCCATGACAAATGATTTTTAATTCGGGTAGGGACTACATATGTCCATTGAATTACATAGTCACTTGGACTGACTATATTCTTCCTCTATACCGTCCAACAGGCTATCTAGTTTACAATCCTATTGGGAATACTTTGCGGCTAACGCTACTTGGTCATACACCAGACTCACGGGAATTTCTTGCCCATTTGGCCCCGCCGGTCCAACTTCGGCCATATGGTTCGGGTCAAGCTTGTTGTAGCGCGTCTTCACCATGGCCCAGGCTTCCCTTGCACCTTGTCGGCAGGCTGAAATCTTCCACAAATGGAAATGCCACCGTGCTCCTTGGAGCATCTCCATGAGCTCCCCCATGCCTTTTGGCGGGGAAGTGGATGGCCACAAGGCACGGGCAATAGCCTACATCACCTGCCCAACTCGTTCGTGCAGTTGTGAGAGGTCTTGCAGCAAATCGCCTGCGGACGCGGGTATATCCTCTTCAGGACGGCCCGTCAACATACCTACAGATATAAACTCTTTTAATATGCTTCCCTGCTGAACTGTACTGCAGTTCGTTTTGGCACTTACTATACATGCCGCGACGAAGCCTTCTGTTCTCCTTCACGGAGTCTGCCAGCTGAGCTAGAACATCTGATAATTCGGCGCCCAGCCGGACATTGGCATCTTGGAGATCATTCTTCTCCCGCCTAACCTGCGTAAGCACATGCTCGCCAGCCTTCAGCTGTCTTTGGAGATGTGAGTCGCTCTCTTTCACAATCTCGGGATTCGTCCCGGTATGGTCTGCAGAGTTTTCTGCTAGACTTATGAAGCAAGCCAATTGCTAACTGGTATATTAATTTAAAATTTCTCTATTGAGACAAATGTTACTAGATGAGGCCTTCTGGGATTCCTCTAGTCTGGCAACCGCGGCCCTCAGCTAAGTCTTGCACTCCTCCAGCTCTTGAGACAATTGGGTATTCTTATCTACAAGGACCTGCGCATAAAAATGATCCTTAAACCAATTGTTCCAACCATTTCAAGTCTCAAGGGCTACTGCTACACATGCTTATCAAATTTCCCTACCCGTATATCTTTTGCATACTGGTCCGTTGCTCGGGCGAGCCCGCCTTGAGCAGGTCGGATATATGTGTCTCCCGAATTGGAAGCATTAAATGACTCTTCGGAAAAGATGCTATTGCGAAGTATGGCCCGTCGGAGTCGGTGATTCATGGCACTCTCTACCTCAGAATTCGTGGCGGAGAGCATATCCGCATCCTTTGTCGGAGGACAATTCGGCATCGGCCCCGCATTGGCCTCCTCTCTTGAAGCCGGTTCTGGAATCCGACTGGTGGAGGCGTGATCGGTAGGATCTCCGGATATAGTCCGGAGACTCCTCTTTCTGCCAGAAAATGAAGGATGATGTTACATTTCAAACAAAATAATCATAGAGCAGGTTTTTACCATACCTCTGTAGCGGCGTTTCGGCCCTAACCGCCTTCCTCTTAAGCCTGCCGGACCCGGACGTCCTTTGCCGACGAGCCCCCAGGGGCTCGGCGCCGCGCTCCAATGGTCGTCTCTATAAAAATACGATATTTTATGCATAAGGCATGATATCAGAAAGGAATCCTCTTCAGAGGATAAGGTTTCGACCTTGCTTACACAAGATGCAGGTAGCAGTCCAGGATAATCGGTGGTAATAGCCACCGTGCCATCGCAGCTGGCCTGATAAAATGTCCCGTTGACAAGCTCCACAGTAATATCTGGTTCTTCTTCGGGTCCTGGATCGGAGGCCCTTCCGGGGTCCTCTGGCTGCGGGGAGGGGCTGTTGAATCCTTCCACGACCCTCCTCAGTTCCTGCTCAGAAATATCGAGGTAAAAATCGTGATGAAGGATGCTAGAATAAATGGAGCGGGGGGAAGAGTGACAACTTACCCAGCTTGGGGGGTTGTACATGGAGAATCTGTCCCGTGGTTTAATATGAAGGAATTCTTCTTCTTCCCCTTTGTACAAATCGGACAGTATTTTCGCCAGAGCAGCGGCGGAGTCCGGACCTTTACGACCACAACGGGTGGCATCATCTTCCCCGTTGTAGTGCTACATGGGCTTCCCTCGATATTGAAGCGGCTGCACCCCCTACATTATGCATATTGCTATGACCTCAACTATTGTCAGCCCTGATTTGGCCAGTATCTTTATCCTTCTCATCAGGAAGTGTACTTCTCTGGTATCCTCCTCTTGGGGTCCATGAGGTAGCTAACTTTGGTGTGCCTTCGGTGGAGCATTATTGAACTCAGGGAGGCCCGTCCGGACTAGATCCGGAAGGGTAACGTCATCAACATAAAACCACTCCGAGGGCCAGTTTTCAGCTGCCTTCTTGGGAGTGCCGGACAGGTATCCGGTCTTGGCGACACGCCATATTTCGGCTCCGCCCACTTGACATATGGATTCCCCCTGGTTGCGAGGGACGAGGTAGAACAACTTCTTCCATAAGCTGAAGTGAGCCTCACAGCCCAGGAATAATTCACAAAGGGTGACGTATCCTGCGATATGCAGCACGGAGGCGCGGGTGAAGTTGTGCAACTGGAGGCCGTAGAAATCCAGGAGCCCGCGAAGTAATGGGTGGATTGGAAACCTGACGCCTCTTAGAAGATGCGGGATGAGGCATATTCGCTCCCCCGGGGATGGATTAGGAGATCTCTCCGCTTGCTCCCCGCCATTATAGGTGGCTAGTCCGGCTTGGACAGGGACCATGAACGCTAGTGGAAGACACCCTTGGGTATGCAACTCTATTAAATGGCTTTGAGGAACAGAACATTCTTCCCAATCACCTGGCTTAGAGCTGAGGGAGCTGCCGCGACCGGCCATGCTGGAATGGTTTTTTCTGGGCGCGCTCTGTTGGATGCTCACTTGAGGGAAAAGGGCAAGGCTTGGATCTGAGAATCCCCGTCCCTTCAAAATAGACGGTTTGCCTGCAGGGCCGGGGTGGCAAATGCAAAAAAGCCCCAGCTCTTCGTATTCGCTCGACACATGGGGATGGCCATTTTTGAAGCACAGAAGCCGAGGAGTACAACATCGATGGGAAGCCGGACACTGATCATTACAACAGATACTTTGGAGTATTCGGAGATGGAACCCGCCTTGCAATGCCAAAGCCAAAATGCGTGCCAGACTCATCATCATTGAATCCTGGTTCAGGGGCTACCGAGGGTGTCCTGGATTAGGGGGTATCCGGACAGCCGGAATATATACTTTGGCCAGACTGTTGGGCCGTGAAGATACAAGACTCAAGACTTCGTCCTGTGTCCGGATGGGACTCTCCTTTGCATGGAAGACAAGCTTGGAGATCGGATATTAGATTTCCTTCTTTGTAACCGACTCTGTGTAAACCCTAGCCCCCTCCGATGTCTATATAAACCGGAGGGTTTAGTCCCTAGAGACACAATCATAATCATCATATGCTAGCTTCTAGGGTTTAGCCTCTACGATCTCGTGGTAGATCAACTCTTGTAATACTCATATCATCAAGATCAATCAAGCAGGAAGTAGGGTTTTACCTCCATCGAGAGGGCCCAAACCTGGGTAAAACATCGTGTCCCTTGCCTCCTGTTACCATTAGCCTTAGATGCACAGATCGGGACCCCCTACCCAAGATCCGCCGGTTTTGACACCGACGGGTATTGCTCAGCTGTGGTGGACGGTTCCATCGTTGGAGCAGCTCCATTGAGTTGTGCGGCGACGAGGCTGAAGCAGGACAAGACAGACAACGTTAATCTAAAGTGGGACCCTAATATCATCTGCAATAGAATATGTGAAATACATCACCAAAAAGTGCTAGATGTAAAACGCATCAGCCGCGCCACAACCGCTCCGACAGATATTGTAAGTACTATTCACTCTGAACTTAGCTGAAGAAAATGAACTTTACAGTCGAAACTGAATTTTGCTGTCGAAACTGATTGAACTAGTAGCAGAGCATTGCAATAGATGTTTAGGGCGTTCGAGCACTAGTAGCAGAGAAGCAGTGATCTAAATCAGCAGACGCTCGAGCAGGGAACACACTAGCAGAGAGGAAGTCATGCAGTAGCACCGCGAGCGAGTGCTAGAGCAGTAACTCCTATAGCTGCCGCAGGTCGTGCAGCAGCAGCAGCAGCGCAAGCGAGAGCAAGAGCAGAGCAGCAACATGAACGAAAGCAAGAGCAGTGCAGCAGTGCGACTGACGACAAGAATAGAGCCGCAACAGCTGCAGCTAGTGCCGTTATGGAAGTCGCCGTCGAGGAAGCAACGACAAGGGGGAGAGACACCATGGATGATGTGGCCGGCGATGGCGCTGTCGATGGAGACCCGCCATGTCTGCTCGGTATCGAGCACCGACAGCCCCATGAGATCGAATAAAAGATAAAATGCAATGGTGAGTGCAGAACCTCCTTGGTGGTGCCGAGTTGGCCTCGGCTTCATCGGAGGAATTGGTGAGGGTATTGCGGTTCCGATGGGGTAGGTCAAGATGGCGCTATGGGGATTGAGGTGGCGCGATAGATGAGGCGAACATAGGGGCAGCTCCTTGGAGGTGGAGAACAGGGCGGCTGATCCGGTGGGACGACGAGATCGACAATGGATGCTCATCCGATGCGGTGGATGAGGGACGACGAGCTGTTGCGGTGGACGACGTAGTCGGGGAAGAGTGAGTCTCCGGCTGGGAGGCGGTCAGGAGGCCGACAGAGGAGCGTGAGGTTTCGTGGGTTTTTGCGGCCTTGGTGTATGAATGGGGGGGCGAAGGGGGAGGGGGAAGCCAAGCTTAGGGACGCGCTTGTCCGAAATGTAGGGTAAGTTACCATCGTACGCCCACCGGTTTTGACACCGCGATGTGGAGCTTCATTTCCGGCTAAGGGGTAGAAGGATGATTTCCAGTGTCTGGGCTGCGGGACCGATTTCGGATGAGGAGGGAGTTCTCGCGCGCGTCGGTATTTCGGGATAACAAGGCGCGACGCAGGTTGAAGAGGCGGGAGTTTCAAAGCAGGTGAGACAAAAGATATTCGAGCTTGAAAATTTCGGGATAACAAGGTGCGGATTCCTTGTTCGGCAGAACAAACTTAACGTGTAAAAAAAACCAATTCATACAAGACACAAGAGAGTCATGTCCCCTTTTACTATATTGCTATAGATGCCATTGAAAAAACTACAAGAAAAATGTAAAAAAAATCGGGAGAACAAGATTACCCTGCACAATACCAAATCGATCCGCACTTCCCTCAAGAACAACAAAAAACAAATCAATTCCCACTAAAAGAAAGAGTAATGTCCCTTTTTATATGATTACAAATGCCAGGATCTCGAATTTCAATTTTTGAATCCACGTTATGTTGAATTCAAATATATCGTTAGGTGACCTTGCGGTTTATAATTGATGTAGTCGTACATTTTGATCTTCCATCATATATGGACATTTTACTCCACCATGTGAACATATATATTATCATCTACCATATGGACTAAATTTGAATCAATTTTCCTTATTTGAATACGATTGTTGTCAAGTTGTACAATAATTTAAATATTATCTTGATAACAAAAAACATGCATATAGCAGTAATCATATTTCACTATGAACTACATGTACCATACGCTCTCCAATTCAAATATTTGTATCCATTTTATGTTGAATTCAAATCATAGTACATTATTGGTCTAGGTAGCGAGATGTTCGGGATAATCTAAACCCTATTTTCATATGTATAATTTTTGGCTGAATTGGGACAAGTTTTGGTATAAGCTTCTTGCAAAACCGGAGATTCTCTCAACAAGCCTCGTGGTTCCGAGAGGGAACATGTCACATTTGTGTGCGAAACGATATACGCTGCCTCCCCCCAGATTTTCTTTACAGAGGCAACATAGAACTATATGAGTGCCCGTTAAATTTTGGAATTATTTCGGGTTTGTTTGGTCTTTTTATACATTAATTGAGTTTCTAGACTTTTAATGTGCATAATCTAAATATGAACTGCATGCACATGCCCCGGTGCACCAAAGTTGGTTGAAAAATCACATGTGTGTCCTTGATTGAATTTCTAGGTCCCATGGAAGAAATGAGAATGAAATTCAAAGATCTGGGCGTCGTGACTCAGCCAAGAACATCGAGAAACTTAGATTTTAAATTCATGTAAATACAAAACTCGCCTGGAAATCATAAAACTTGGCATGGTGTCATGACATGGCACTAACATGTTGTGGTAAAAAATTGGGCTGATTTGGAAGCTCGTGGTTCTAAGAGGGAACGTGCCACCTTTGAGTGTGAAACGATATACGCTGCCCCCCTTGAGTTTCTTAACAAAGGCAACATAGAACTACATGAGTGCCCTGTTAAATTTTTGAATTATTCGGGTTCGTTTCTCATTTTTTATACATTAATTGAGTTTCTAGTCATTTAATGTGCATAAGTCAAATTTGAACTACAAGCACATGCTCTCGTGCACCAAAGTTGGTTGAAAAATTACATTTGAGTCCTTGGGTGAATTTCTAGGTCCCATGCAAGAAATGAGAATACATTTCAAACATCTGGGCATCGTGGCTTGGCCGAGAACATTGAGAAACTTGGTTTTAAAATTCTTGTAAATCCAAAACACGTCTGAAAATCCTGAAACTTGGAATGGGTGTCATGTCATGGTACTACCATGTTGTGGTCAAAAAATTTGGCCGAATAGGAACAGATTTTGGTATAAGCTTCTTGCAAACCGAAGCTTCTCTCAAGAAGGCTCGTGGTTCTGAGAGGGAACGTGTCACCTTTGAGTGCGAAACGATATACGCTGTCCCCCTTGAGTTTATTTACAAAGGCAACATAGAACTACATGAGTGCCCTGTTAAATTTTGGAATTATTCCGGCTTCGTTTGGCCTTTTTTACACATTAATTTAGTTTTGGTTATTTAATGTGCATAATTCAAATTTGAACTACAAGCACATGCTCCCGTGCACCAAAGTTAGTTGAAAAATCACATTTGTGTCCTCGGGTGAATTTCTAGGTCCCATGCAAAAAATGAGAATAAAATTCAAACATCTGAGCATCATGGATGGGTCGAGAACATTGAGAAACTTGGTTTTAAAATCATGAAACTTGGCATGGTGTCATGTCATGGTAGCACCATGCCGTGGTAAAAAAAATTGGCCGAATAGGAACAAATTTTGGTATAAGCTTCTTGCAAATCGGAGCTTCTCTCAAGAAGGCTCGTGGTTCTGAGAGGGAACGTGTCACCTTTGTGTGCATAATTCAAATTTGAAGTACAAGCACATGTTCCAGTGCACCAAAGTTGGTTGAAAAATCACATGTGTGTCCTCGAGTAAATTTCTAGGTTCCATGCAAGAAATGGGAATGAAAATCAAAATTCTGGGCGTCGTGGCTGGGCTGGAAACATTGAGAAACTTAATTTTTTAATTCCTATAAATCCAAAACACGCATGAAAATAAGGAAACTTGGCTTGGTGCCATGACATGGCACCAACATGTTGTGGTAATTTTGTAGTCCGATTTGTGAAGGCACGCACATTAACAATCAACAAAGTCATTTTGAAACAAGTGTTGTCACGTTACAATCGGAAACACAAGTATTATTGAAACCGTGGGCGTTCTATTTACTACCATTTACGTGCCACCACACGTCCCCATTTTTTATTAGCTAGGAGGCACCGTGCAGGGTAGCTATTTGAGTACGAGAGGCGTGCGATCAGACCCCTGCATGTGCTTATCGGGAGGAGAGCCCTTTGACCTCCATCTGCCGTCCACCTCTCTCCCAAGGTCTCCATTAATGGCGCCCAAGCCTCTGTTTAATGGTGTGGCTATGTCTCACTCGACTGAGATTTAAGGGAGAAAAAATAAAATCTGAAAGCACGGATCTTGATGTAAGATCCGACAGACCTATATAACATCTACCGCGACTTATAGCAAGACTGATGAATATATAAGGACGACTAATTGTCTTACATAATTAGAAAGATAAATAAAAAAGCCACATGCGGCTACGCCCGAAATACACAAGGGAAAAAGAAGAAGGAAGACAAGGAACTGGCTCGCTGATCTCTACTTTCTTGATGCATTGTTGCAGGCCGTGGGAACTAGTATCCGCGGCGAGCGACGATGAGCTCTTTCGTGTCCTCAAGACGCTGCTTGAGAACATCCACGGATTCCTCCACCAGCCTTTGGCGCTCGATGCGGAGCATGTCATTCTCGTCCATAAGTTCCTTGACGAGGACGCCGGTCCTCTTCAACAAGGCACTGGTCTCCTCCTGCTGGTCTGCACTTCGGACGATCTTCACCCTCAGCAGGTTGCGCTCGGCCCGGAGCCTCTCATTGCCCTCCCTTAGTTGCCGGATGACGCCGGTAGCCTTTTCAAATGATGCTTTCATGTCGTCCTGCAACCTCGCCCAACCGGAGATCTGATCCATCTGGCTATGGACGATCGCATGCATGCGCCTGTAACAGTCGTCGCCTGCCCGCGAGAAATTTTCCCAGGCCACCGCATCCCGGCGGGGCATCTCTGCTCCATTCGCGGCGCGGTGGGAAATCTCTGCTACTTCCATGGCGCGGCCGGACCAGTCTGTTGCATCGACGGCGCGACGGGACCTCCGTGCTGCATCAGCGGTGCAGCGAGACCTCTATGCTGCTACTTCGGTGCGGCGGGACATGTCGGCTGCTTTCGCAGCGAGGCGGGACATCTCTCGTGCTTCCGCTTCCATGCTCGCCTCTCCCTGGTGGCAATCTCTCGACCTAGAACTCACGCTGCCCATGGCAGACGCACGGGAAGGATGCTGAACGACATGTTTTTTTTGTGGACGAGGGGTTGAGGAGGAACGTGCAGTCATCTTGGCATACTAGTATTTATAACCGAGTACTAATACGCTCCTAAGTGGGAAACCGTTTAGGTTGTGATCGGTGTGAACAGGTTAGCAATTCAATATAGCGTGGTACTAATACGCTCCTAAGTGGGAAACCGTTTAGGTTGTGATCAGTGTGAACAGGTCTGCAATTCAATATAGCGTGGAGTAATTTGGAATGTGACAAGACGCAAGCTCAAAATTTATTGATGGTTCTAGTTTCGAAGTGCGGCACTATTCCCGGATGGCGTTACGCGGGCACGTGTTCTCGGCCGTGGTGTCACATATGCCATGGTAGTTCTTTTTCTATAGCTGTGTACGTGCAATAACTGACATCATCGTATACATATCTTACGGTTAATGGGGCGTTCGACAGGAATAGCCACGTGGCGAGCTATAGGCTAGTCTTTTTTCAGACGCATTAAACCTATCTCTCGGGACTTCTCGCACGCACCATTGTGCCACCCACAAAAACTTGTACTCTGAGTTTAGTACGTTATACAGGAAGAGAAGAGGTGCACGCACACGCTCGTCCTCTCACACACGCGTCTATTTTTTCTCGAAAATGAGGATGATGACCCCCAGCCTCTGCATCTGGGAGTCACACACACATCTGTAGCTACGAATTGTAGTGTTCTTAATCATCCGATTGGCTCTATCATGATGTACCTATATACTAAAACATGTCTAGATACATCTATATTTTGACAAATGGAAGGCATGTATTGTGGAGCGGAGGGAGTGCTTGTCATCAAAATGGATAAAAAGGGACGTATCTAGAACTAAAATACGTCTACATACATCTCCTTTTATCCATTTTGATGACAAGTAGTACTTCTTACCCAAAGGAACTTTATATCCAACAGACACAAAATATCTGTTCGACTGTTGGAAACTACTGATCTGATGTCGAAGTAATTGCTGCATCGCCACCAAAACCCACCATTTCTTAAGCTAAAGTAGAACAAGGTAATCCCTATATTAGCATATTAATAAGATAAACAGAAGGCACTTTAGAAACATTTAGGACGTGAGCTTGTGAATTTGAACATGGAGGGGCACCAGCTTAGCACCGGCCAGCAGCTTGGGCGGAACTGTGAAGAAGGTCAGCTCCTGCACGTCGACGTCGCCAGGATCCTTACTGCTTGTCACATCCATTTCCACCTTGACTGCCTCGGTCGTCCCTTTGGGCTCCCCCGACGGGCCGTTCGCCCACAGCTTGGCCACGTAGTGCGGCAGTGGGGACGCCCCCACTCTGATGCAGATGACCAACACGGTGATAAGCGCGCCGATGTCGAGCACGCCGCCAACCAAGAAAAACGCGCCACCGTCCTCCTCCGCGAACAGCAAGAGCCGTGGCTCCCACAGTGGCACTTGTAGCTGGAGCACCTTGCTGTACTAGATCCTGTGCATGGGCATGGGATGCGCGGCGCTGATGTGGTGGTAGAGCACCGGCGGCGGACCTTCAGAGCCGCAGACGGGCACAGGGCATTTGCAGGGCGTGACCGGAAACATGCTCTGGTGATCGGTGAGCTTGTGGTAAGTGACGTAGAGCCCATAGCCTTCGTGCGGGCACTCCACCCTCACCGACGAAAGGACGACGTCCACCGTCGTGTTCCGCACGTCGAAGCCACCGCCGCGGCACTTCTGGCACTGCCGCTGGTTCCCGGGGCGCTCGACGCGGCAGTCCGCATAGGCCAGGTGCCCTCCCTTGCACTGCAGAAATCAATCGAACATCACATCAATCAAGAAACCTGCACCTTCCTCAATCAGCCGAACAGACGAGGTGTATTCAAACCTCATACACTAGAGGCGTCAAGGGGTGGAGGCACAAGGGGCAGTGGAGCACGGTGAGGTCCATCGAGACCTTAGAGAGCTCCATCGTCGGGTCCTGTTCCGTCTACATGATCTCGCCCTCCTTGTGCACAACCATCTCTCGCTCAGGCCGGGGCATTACAAAGCTTTGCCGTCACATATTTTATACTACTTCAAGGTGCATTAAATCAACACATGCAAGTATCAAATTGGGAGTCACGGCATGCATGCATGCATTGTAATTAATGCATCGGTAAACGCAAATTATTGAAATATATCAAGTGCAATGCTTTGATGTGTCATGTCAACTCGTACATCAATGCTTTATCCTCTCCCTTGCGGACTTAACTGCACCTGCCTTTGGTTGTATGACAGGTTGGCCATGAGCGTACTGTAGTACTCCTCCAGTGCAGTAGTACTCCATCATTGTTCGACTTCCCGAAGAGGTGAAAAGCCAAGCGCATCCCGGACGCTCGTGTGGCAGTTTCATGTGTAGAGTAGTCTAGGATAGCGTGTACCATGCCTGTAAGCTTAAAATCGTTGGGTCGGCTCCATGCTATGTGGCCGTCTTGAAGTTTTTAAAAAAAATTAAAATAGTCAACTGGCGATTGTAGTTTGCATGCTCATCTGGTCAAGAAAGGAATATATATTTTAATTTGTGGTGGGTAAATGTTAGAGGTTGCAGGAAATATATTGTACACTGCGGGTCTTTCAGCCAATTTTAGAGGCAAGCATGTGGGGCCAGTGCTATGATGTGTCGCGTCAACTCGTACAACGAGGAGAAGCTTGATTTTACTACTACACGCCTTCTCCCTCGCCCATGCACGCGGTTGCTCGCAAACGAGGACATGCTTTTGCTTATAGTATTTCTACAACAAGCTATCCCTCCCGCTCGCAGTGGACGGACATGCAGCAGTGGATTTGACACTGTAGAAGCAGTAGTAGTAACATCATTGTTCGTCTTCTCGAAGAGGCAAAGAGCCAAGCGCAACCCGAACGTGGCAGTTGCGAACATTGGAGCACACATATAGCCAGGCTCTTGCATGAGACAAAATTGCTATGTGAGCCCACTATTGTACTAGTACGTACAACTACTTGCTAGTATAGCCCTGTAAACCAGAAAGGAGTATTTGCCCTTCTAGAGATTTCAACAAGTGACTAGACTACAGCGAGACAGAGTACATATGGAGCAAAATGAGTGAATCTGCACCGTAAATAAATACGTAGTTCTATCATTTTCCTCTCTGAGGTGCACAATATCGAGTATACTGACTAGTCTCTTTTTGACACGCATTTATGTTTTTTTGACACAGTACATACGCAAGCGCTCATATACACGCGTATACACTCACCCCTATGAATGCACACACGCACGACACTATCATCTTGAAATTTATGAAGTCACCATAGGCACCTCATCGTCAACGGGAACGTCTCCTGACACGCGATAGACGCGAGTGGCAGCCGCCTCCATAGGTGCTTGAATGCCAAGGAGGGAGAGGGTAGCGGTTCCCGAGACATTGAACGGTCAATGATGCATCCTCAATTACATGCAGAGGGAATTAATTGGAGAAGCAAAATAGAGCCAGCATGATGTGAATGCAACAGAGTTTGGACTCTCATATAATAAAGGCGCCCCACCACTCCAATCCATCTACTCCCAAGTCTCTACGCAACACTGCTCACTCCAATCCAAGACCAAGTGACAAGAAGCCACAAGCACCTATGGAGGCGCGAGCAGCAGTCGGCTGTGCCAAATCATCCAAGGCGCCGACCTGTGGCCCCGCACCGTGCAGCGTTTCCAGACAGTGCTGGCGACCGCCAGCATTGTAGCCCTCGCCGACGCCGGCTTCGCCTCTCGCATGGATGACATGATGGTCAACTCCATCCGAAAGTTCACCGCCGTCAAGAAGCGCGCGGACGACCTTGCCGTACTGCTCCAGCCCGCGCGCCCAGGCTCCTCATTGCCTACCACCCTCATCGGCCTCCATGGTGACAAACTCTTTCAAGCCCTGGTGGCCCTGCAGGTGCCGGAGGTCGCGACAAAGAATGTGCACCTCGAGGCCGCGCTCGTCGCGCAGCGCCTCGCCATGCAAGAAACCGTCGACCTGCACATCCACGTCTACGAGGAAATCGTCTACATAGGCCACTACAAGGCAAGCAAGGACAGAAAGACGTTGGCCTTCTTCCAGCGGATGGAATCTTTGGATGCCATTGTTTAGAAGCACGTCAACTTGGCCACGAAAGCCGCTTCTACTTAGGCGCCGTTCGGTGGGCCGGCGCCCTGAGTCGAGGAGGTGATGTCGTTGATGGATGCATCTCTTCTTCCTGTCTCCTGTAACCAGCACTGCATCGCCTCATGGCCTTAATGTTTTATTAGTATATTACTCCCTCCGTTCCCAAATATAAGTCTTTCTAAAGATTCCAGCAAGTGACTACTACATACAGAGCAAAATGAGTGAATCTACACTCTAAACTATGTCTACATACATCTGTATGATGTATTCCATTTGAAATAGTATCTAAAAAGGCTTATATTTAGGAACGGAGGGAGTATATGGCATTTTTATTCCAGTCGTAACGTTTTCACCGTGAGGTGGGGCCGCAGTTGAGCAAACCCACCCCGCCCACAGGGCGTCGGCCGAGTTTAGAATTAGAAGAGAGAAACAAGGGAGGAGAGCTAGCTGTAGCACGGACGCTGTTGTCAGATGGGACTCGTGTTGATATAATAGGAGTACTGAGCAGTCGTGCATCTTTTTTTTTGAGGGAAAAATTAGTCGTATGTCTAGTAGCACTAGTTGGGTGCGTGCAACCTATAGCTGTCATCACTTTAGGTCTCCTTTTCGAACCGTAGTTGTGCTTCACAGTACATATTTTTTCACGCATTTATCCTTCTATATGTACTCCTAGGCTATTTCCACGTGCTCACATTCGCTGACATGTGGGACATAGAGCATCTGGGTCATAGTGCATGCACGACTCGGAGCATATGCCGGGTACTTTACATTTCAGACCTCGCGAATTACATGCAAACCCCCCGCTGAAGAATAAATAAATGAATGAATTACTACATGAAATAGGATTATTTTCGTAGAAACCGGAGCACATTCATTAAATTTCGGACATAACACGTTTATAAAAAATGACCGGACCTAAACCACTCTAAGGGCCTCTTTGATTTTTTCTTGCAAAAAAGGGCCTCTTTGATTCGCAGGATACTGAAAACACAGGAATGGGGAAAGTATGATGGCGATGAACCGAGACGAGGAGAATTCTAACTCAGTTAAGAGGTTAGAGTTAGATTCTAACCCTCAACTAACTCTAAACCAAAGAGGTGTATGGATGGCAGGGTTAGATTGACAATAAATGCTCTTTCTCAATCATTTGACTACTTTGGACCCTATTTCCTGCCGGATTTGGTGTGGCCGGCTCTTCTGTGGCCTCCTCCCGCTCACAATTGACATAAACGAACCATCTTTACAAATCAAGCATGCAAAACATGATAATTTCTACTTTGTCCATACAAATGAGATATCCCACTTAAACATACAAGTTGTCAATCAAGCATCACAAAAAAACACTCCATGAAACAAAGCATGAGCTAACTCATCATGGAAGTCATTCACGATAGGGAGGGAGCCCGGAGCCCCTCACGCACCGAGGGAGGAGCTCACCATCATCGCTCTGGAGGAAGGCTCTGTAGAGCCCAAGCCCCAGGAACCCCTCCGACGCTGGCCCTTGCGAGTTGAGGTCGACACCGGCATGGGTAGCAGGGCCGCTTGCTGCCGACTGGGAACTTAATCTTTGGGCCTCTAGAAATAATGCAAGCCAGAAACTAAAATACCTACAAAGGTGAACTGAATCTTTGGGCCCCTAGAAATAATGCAAGCCTGAAACTGAAATACCTAGAAAGGTGAACTGAATCTTTGGGACTCTTGAAATAATGCAAGCCTGAAACTGAAATACCTAGAAAGGTGAATGAGGGAGTCCCGGATTAGGGGGTGTCCGGATGGCCGAACTGTCACCTTTGGCCGGACTCCTGGACTATGAAGATACAAGATTGAAGACTTCGTCCCGTGTCCGGATAGGACTTTCCTTGGCATGGAAGGCAAGCTTGGCGATACGATATGTAGATCTCCTCCCATTGTAACCGACTCTGTGTAACTCTAACCCTCTTTGGTGCCTATATAAATCGGAGGGTTTTAGTCCGTAGCACGAGCAACAATCATACCATAGGCTAGCTTCTAGGGTTTAGCCTCTCTGATCTCGTGGTAGATCAACTCTTGTACTACCCATATCATCAATATTAATCAAGCAGGAGTAGGGTTTTACCTCCATCGAGAGGGCCCGAACCTGGGTAAAAACATTGTGTCCCTTGTCTCCTGTTACCATCCTCCTAGACGCACAGTTCGGCACCCCCTACCCGAGATCCGCCGGTTTTGACACCAACATTGGTGCTTTCATTGAGAGTTCCTCTGTGTCGTCGCCATAAGGAAGGATGCCTCATCCCGTCTTTAAAGATGGCACCATCGCTAAAGGAGCCTTGGCCATCGGTGAAACTCTCCGGCTAGGCTGTTTTCTTATGACCGCCTGTTCGGCCACCACGCCAACGATGACTTCTCGGGTCATTGAAAGCAATCTTCACGTTAACTCGGTACTCGCCGGGCAGTTAGATCCGACGGAGCTCTCTTCCTTAAACGAGCTCTTGGATCGCATCTCCGCCCTGGGAGTCACTACAGACTACGATCAGATTGGGCCTAAACCCGATCTGAGAGATATCAACTCTCCCCAGGTTACAAACCACGTTACTGTGGTTGAGGAACAATACGGCGACCCTTCCTCTATTTTAAGGACTACCTATGTCCGGATTCCCGATCCCTCCATGCCGGATTCCCGCAGAGGAGAGGACGTTACTCAAGCCCTGAACCTAAAGTCAGGCAGTGGGCTAGATTCATTGGACAACATCCAAGAACCCAAGCTTCCAAGTTCGGAAAATTCTTGGCCCCTGAGTCTTAGATTGGACGGGGTTCTGAATTTAATTCCACCCGCCCACCCAAACATAAGCGATCTATCCCAAATCCGGCAAGAGCCCGTAGAAATAGTACACCATTACTGGGCCAGATTCCTCCTGGTCATCAACAGGATAAAGGATTGCAGCGAGGAGGATGCAATTTCATTCTTCTGCAATAATTGCACGGACAAGGGAATCCTCAACGCCGTAAGTCGTCGTGAAATTACATGCTTCGCAGACTTGGCGTCCATAGTACAAAAGTACTGTGCGATGGAAAGCGCTTGGAAAACCGAAATTAATTTTTGGGACAATCCGGCCCTGAATACAACCCAAGTCCAAAATAAAAGGGTGCATCATCGCCAGGCACCTGGGTTAAATACCAGAAAGCACAAACCCTCCATAGGGCATGGAACCGTACTGGAAGGATGGCTCAATGGACCCTGCAAAATTCATAGTACTGAGGGCGCCACCCCAACTCATAGCCTTAGAGCATGTTGGATACTGCGGCAGGTGGCCAAAAGTGGCGAAGAGTTTCTAACTCTAGAGCACCAGCCCAAGGATACCAGTACAGTATTAACAGTCTTCGAGACTTTCACATCAAATAATATGTGGAAACGAACACTCCGCAGCCTTGCCGAAGTCTACCAAGTAGCAATAATAAATCCATGGAGTGACATGGCTATTACCTTTAATGCCAGTGACGAACCTAAATTCCGAACAGCATGAGCACCAGCCGCATTGGTCCTCAGTCCAATAGTGGACGGCTTTCGCCTTACCAAGGTACTCATGGACGGTGGCAGCAGATTGAACCTCATTTACGAGGAAACCCTCCAGAAAATGGAAATAGACTGGAGCCACATTGAGCGAAGCAGCACAACCTTTAGAGGAATAATCCCCAGTCAGGAAGCATGCTGTACAAGAAAAATCAAACTGGATGTGGTGTTCGGCATGCCGGATAATTACAGGTCCAAGGAAGTCACGTTCCAAGTGGCCCCGTTCAGCAGCGGATATCACGCTCTATTAGGGCGAGAGGCATTCACAATTTTCAAGCTATACCCCATTACGGGTACATGAAGCTCAAAATGTCCGGGCCCAACGGAATCATCACTCTTGCTAGTGACCCGGACATAGCACTCCGCGCCGAAAATAAGACAGCCGCACTAGCCCTTGAGGCACTATCCGAAGCCCTAGCAGCCGAGGAACTCACTGCGCTGCGCTCCACGGTGAATAGGGACGATGTGATACTCGATAAGAGATCCAAGTCCACCTCCTTTAAACCAGCGGACGAAATAGTCAAATTCCAAGTCCATCCAACGGACACTACAAAAACGGCCTCCATCGGGGCACAATTAAACCCTGATGTAGACGCCGCACTACGAGAATTCCTACGCGAAAATTGGGACATTTTTGCCTGGCACCCTTCAGACATGCCAGGAATCCCACGCCGGCTGGACGAGCATAGCCTAAACATCCTAAAAGGATTCAAGCCTGTCAAACAAGCTCTTCGACGTTTCTCCGAACCCAAGAGACAGGCCATGGGAGAGGAGCTAGCCAAACTATTGGAGGCCGAATTCATCAGAGATATGAAACATCCGGACTGTCTAGCAAACCTGGTGATGGTACCAAAGAAGGACAAATCCTGGTGCCTATGTGTCGATTTCAAGGACCTTAACAAGGCTTGCCCAAAGGATCCCTTCCCCCTCCCCCGCATCGATCAAATTATCGACGCTACCGCAGGACACAATCCATTGTGCTTCCTCGACGCATACTCCGGCTACCACCAAATTAAGATGGCGGAGCCCGACCAAGCCGCAACGACATTCATCACCCCATACGGCCCATTCTGCTTCAACACAATGCCCTTCGGGCTCAAAAACGCCGGCGCAACATATCAGCGCATGATTCAGACATGTCCGGCAAACCAGATCGGCAAAATAGTGGAGGCATACATAGACAATGTGGTCTTTAAAACCAAGCACGTCAAAACTCTAGTAGACGACTTGACGCTCACATTCGATAATCTCAGAACATATGACATCAAGCTCAACCCGGAAAAATGCGTTTTCGGTGTACCAGCCGGAAAGCTCTTGGGCTTCATTGTATCCGACAGAGGAATTAAAGCAAACCCAGCCAAGATCCGAGCTCTGTCACAATTGGATATTCCAAAGAACCTCAAACAAATACAAAAATTGACGTGATGCGTGGCGGCTCTAAGCCGCTTTATCTCCCGTTTAGGAGAAAAGGCGTTACCTCTTTATCGCCTCCTCCGATGCACCGAACACTTCGAGTGGACGGATGCCGCCACGACCGGACTCGAAGAAATAAAAGCCATATTGGCAACAAACCCGGTCCTGGGCGCACCCAACATGGGCGAGCCAATGCTCTTATATATCGCGGCAACTCATCAAGTCGTAAGCGCAGTACTCGTTGTCGAACGAGAAACGGACGGACACAAGTTCCCCCTTCAAAAACCAGTTTACTACGTGTCCACTGTCCTAACTCCATGCAAGTCACGGTACCCACATTATCAAAAGATAGCGTACGCGGTGTTCATGGCATCCCGTAAGCTGCGACACTACTTTCAAGAGTGTTCGATAACAGTAGCCTCCGAAGTACCTCTTAACCACATTATAAACAACCGCGACGCGATGGGTCGGATTGCCAAATGGGCCATTGAGCTCCTCCCGTTCGACATAACCTATAAGCCATGGTGAGCTATTAAGTCGCAAGTTTTGGCCGACTTCGTCGCCGAATGGACTGAAGCCGAACTCCCTAAAGAGTACGTTGCATATTCCAACTGGATAATGCACTTCGACGGCTCCAAAATGTTGGCCGGTCTGGGGGCTGGTGTCGTTTTAACGTCCCCAACCGGAGATACGGTTCAATACGTACTCCAGATAATGTATACGGACTCCAACAACGCAGCCGAATACAAGGCCCTTCTACACGGCCCCCAGATGGCAGTCTCCATGGGCATTCAACGCCTAGAGGTGCGCGGGGATTCGAACCTCGCAATATCCCAAATAAATGGAGACTTCGATGCCAAGGATCCGAAAATGGCAGCTTATCGCAACGCCATCCTAAAAATGTCAGCTCGGTTTGAAGGGCTCGAATTTCACCATATAGCCCGGGATAACAACCAGGCAGCAGACGTATTGGCGTGCATTGGCGCAAAGCGTGATGCCGTCCCTCCCAACATTTTCCTAGATAGGCTGTTCAAGCCATCTGTACTATGGGAGGGAGAATCCGTAAATAGCAACCCGGACCCAACCGCACTGCCCGACGCCGAACATTCTGACACAATTGGTGGTTCTGACAACGAAGTAACATCTTCAGCCCACGTAATAATGGCAGTCATTGCCCCATGGACGGAACCACTCCTAGCCTACCTAACCAGGCAGGAACTCCCCGAGGACCAAAATGAGGCCCGCTGCATAGTGCGGTGATCTAAAGCCTATAAGGTCCATGAAGGAGAGCTTTACAAGAAAAGCACTACCGGAGTCCTTCAAAGGTGTATCTCCGAAGAGGAAGGGCGGAACCTTCTGGCGGAAATACATGCCGGACTTGGCGGGCACCACGCCGCAGCCCGGGCCCTTGTAGGCAAGGCCTTCCGTACAGGATTTTATTGGCCGACGGCCCGCGCAGATGCTCAGGACTTAGTCCAACGTTGCGTTGGTTGCCAGCTCTTTGCTAATCAAAGCCACATGCCACCCACCGCCCTCAAAACTGTATCCATCACCTGGCCCTTCGTGCTTTGGGGGCTTGACATGGTTGGACCCCTTAAAGGAGGAACCCACAAGCAAAAATACCTACTGGTCATGGTGGATAAATTCACCAAATGGATAGAGGCCAAACCTGTTAAGACGGCCGAATCCGGACCGGTGATAGACTTGATATCAGGGGTCGTACAATGTTACAGCGTCCCCCATAGCATCGTCACTGATAACGGCATGAACTTTATGGCCGAGGAGGTCAAACTCTGGTGCAAAAACATGGGCATCAAGCTCAATTATGCTTCAGTCTATCACCCTCAAACCAACGGCAAGTCGAACGAGCAAATGGTCTAATCATGAGCGGCATCAAACCCAGATTAGTGCGGTCCCTCAAGGAATCTAACACGCACTGGGTAGAGGAGCTCGACTCTGTACTCTGGGGGCTGTGGACCACTCCAAATCGCACCACCGGATTTACGCCATTCTTTATGGTATACGATGCAGAGGCAGTTCTGCCCTGCGACATAATTCATGACTCACCTCGTGTGCGCATGTACGAAGAAAGAGAAGTCGAGCTCGATCGGTAGGACAGTTTGGACGCATTGGAGGAGGAGCACGACGTGGCAAAAGCTCGTTCCGCATTTTATCAACAACAAGCTCGAAGATACCAAAGCAGAGAAGTACGGGCAAAAACTTACAACGTTGGCGAGTTAGTTCTCCGCCTGCTGGACAAGAAAAAGGACAAACTCAAGCCCAAATGGGAAGGTCCCTTTATCATCGACCAAGTCCTGACCGGTGGAGCGTACCATCTGCGAGATGCATCGGATAACTGACTCGAGCCGAACCCATGGAACGCGGCCCGTCTCCGAAGATTCTACGCCTAGCGCCGGATTCCGAGTTCGTCTCCTTCCTCCGTCTATATTTTACATATTAGTTGTCCTCTGTTTCTCTCCTTCTCCCTCTTTTTTCTCTTCCAACCTTTTAAGGCTCGTTCACGCTTTGTTCGCACACACTTGACGCGCTATCCGCGCTCATTATACCTGGGGGCTTCTTTAACAGAAGCTTATTTATACGGGCTTCATGCCCAACACATGTGTCACACTTCCGCATGTACCTTTTATTCACCATTATATGCATTGATATGACTTAAGTTTTGGCAAAGCTGGGTTGCCTGGCTCCTGTGCTTACCCCTACGTTCCCGATTGTTCGGCTAGGTGGTAAAGGGAGCACCTCTGTGATTGTTACTGCCGGGTCAGCCGGACGTGTACCTCAGACTGGGTGAAGCCAAAAGCTAGCATTCTTAAGAGAATATTCGGTCGGTGGATTAAAATACAATTTTTTACCTATTTATTTCTCTGCCCCCAGATGTTTTTCTGCTCTTTTCGCAGTCCGGACATGCACTTTAGGGCATGCCTCCCAGGGAAAGGAACCCCTAACGGAACTATTCTCCCTGGAAGATGTTTCTTACTAACCATGTAATATAACATAACTAGTTGGGCACTTGTCTGATAAAGCACTAATGACCCCTACGCCTGGTCTCCACGCATGCCCCGGTTCTTACATAACCGTGAGGGCATTCGGACAGACTCCAGACTATTGGGTCCCGAGGTTGAAGCGAAAAGGTCCGCTATGACAAATGATCTAAAATCCGGCTAGAAGGCATTTTACGTGTCATCTTTAATTACATAGTCAATCCGACTGATCGTATTCCTCTTCAATGCCATCTAATAGGCTGTCTAGTTTACAGTCCTTCTAGGAATACTTTGCAGCCAACTCTACTTGGCCGTACACTAAGCTCACAGGGATCTCCTTCCCATTGGGCCCCGCAGGTCCGACCTCGGCCATGTGGTTTGGGTCAGCCTTCGTGTACCGTGTCTTCACCATGGCCCAGGCCTCCCTGGCGCCTTGATGGCAGGCCGATATCTTCCATAATCGGAAGCACCGCCACGCTCCCTGAAGCCTCTCTACAAGCTCTCCAAGGCCTTCGGGCAGGGAGACAGATGGCCACAAGGCCTGGGCGACGCCTTTCATCACCTGCCGAACTCGTTCATGCAGTTGCAAGAGCTCGGGAAGAAGGTCACCCGTAGAACCAGGCATTTCCTCTTCAGGACGGCCTGTGAGCATACCTATAGACATACCTCTGTTAGTCGACTTCCTCGCCGAACTCTTTTTCAAAGTTCGTTCAAGCACCTACTAAAAATGCCGCGTTGAAGCCGCCGATTCTCCTTAACGGAGTCAGACAGCTGGGCACGAACATCCTTTAGTTCCTCACCCAGCTGGGTGTTGGCATCTTGGAGATTATTTTTCTCTTGCCTCACCCTTGTAAGCACATTCTCGCCGGCCTTTAACCGGCACATGAGCTGTTGCTTGTCCGGATCTATCCCGGCGCCATCTGCAATATTATTGTCAGACTTATACACACGCCGCACTTCACAAATTATTTATCTTTTGAAGCATATATTACCAGAGGGGGTCTCTTTGGCTTCCCCCGCTGTGGCTAGTGCGGACTCAAGTTGGGATTTGCACTCTTCCAGCTCCTGGGACAGTTGGGTATTCTTTTCTGTAAGATCTTGCATGATAATTGATCCTTAAATCAGTTATTCTAAATATTTCAAGTCTCGGGGGCTACTGGCATATATAACTGTCAAAATTTCTCACCCATATATCTTTTACATACTGCTCCGTGGCTCTGGCTAGACCATTTTGAGCGGCACGGAGGTGCGCATCTCCCGAATTGAAGGCATCCAATGCCTCAGGGGAGAAACACGCGTCACGAAGAACTGTCCGGCGACGCCTGTGATTTGTGGCACTCTCCACCTCAGAATTGGTGGCAGATAACATGTCGGCATCCTCTGTCGGAGGAGCTCCGACACACGCCTCGTGTTCGCCTCCGCTTCTGGACCTGGCTTTGGAGCCTGGTGAGCGGAGGATTGATTGGCAACCTCTCCGAATACAGTCCGGCGAGCGCTCTTCTTCCTGAAAAAGCACGAGTGTTACTATGCCTCCCGGGAATAAAACCCGGGATTACGATGACACGCCATACCGTTGCACCGGCGCTTCAATCTGGACTGCACTTCTTTTCAGCCTATTGGGCCTTGCTGCCCCTTGTTGACTAGCCATCGCGGGCTCGGCCTTCCGCCTCAAGGACTTCCCCGGCGAAACACCATTGGTATACGGTGATAAAAAACAAGCACAAATGGGTCATTTTCAAAGTATTGGGAATTCGATCTCAGTTACCTGCGAGGCTGGAAGTATTCCGGGGTAATTGGCCGTAATGGCGACCAAGGCATTATCGATGCTCAGTTGGTGAAATACCCCATTGATCAGCTCCACCGATATGTCCAGATCCTCTTGGGAGGTCTGATAGAGGAACCGTTCCGGATCCTCGGGTTGTGGAGGCGGGCTATTTATATCCTTTACGGCCCGGCGCAATTCCTGCGCCGAAATCACAAAATGAGATACGTGGCTATGGGAGTATGGATCGGATAGGCAAAAATAAATGTCCGCTTACCCAGCTTGGTGGATTGTACATAGAAAATCCGTCCTGTGGATTGACGCGGAGAAATTCCTCTTCTTCTCCTTTGTACAATGCGGACAAGATCTTCATCAGATCGGCGACCGATCCCGGCCCCTTACGGCCGCAGCGGGTGGCATCATCCTGCCCATTGAAATCCCACATGGGGTGGCCTCTATACTGGAGCGGCTGCACCCCCCACATAATGCATGTGGCCATGACCCCGATCTTGGTCAGTCCGGAATGAGCTAACAACCTTATTCGGCTCATCAGGTAAAGGACGTCCCTGTCATTTTCCTTCTGAGGGCTCCGTGGACGCCAGCTTAGGCGTTTCTTCAAAGGAGCGTTATTGAACTCAGGGAGGCCGATCCAAACAGGGTCCGGCAGGGGGACATCTTCTATATAAAACCATTCCGAAGGCCAGTCTTTGGACGCCTTCGTCGGGGTTCCAGATAGATATCCGGTCCCGACGATATGCCATAGTTCGGCTCCGCCCACTTGATATATTGACCCCTCTTGAGAACGGGGCACAAGGCAGAAAAGCTTCTTCCACAGCGCAAAATGAGCCTTGATGCCCAAAAACAGCTCGCAAAGGGCCACGAAGCCCGCAATACGCAAAATGGAGGCAGGCGTAAGGTTGTGCAACTGGAGGCCATAGAACTCCAGGAGCCCCCGGAGAAACGGATGAATTGGAAATCCGAGCCCTCTTATCAAATAAGAGACAAGGCATACCCGCTCTCCTTTGGAGGGGCTGGGGATGATCTCCGCTTGCTTTTGCCCTTATAGCTGGCGAGTCTGGCTCGAACCGGAACCATGAAGGCTGGGGGAAGAAATCCCTTGGTTTGGAGCGTCACTAACTTGCTGTGCGGGACGGAGCATCTCTCCCAATCTCCATGCTGAGGGCTGGGAGGGCGAGAGGAGGAGCCGCGTCGACTGTCCATGATGGAATGGATTTCTATCAGATGCGCTCTGATGAATGCTCGCGAAGGGAGGATGGTGTGATTCGGATCTAGATCCTCGTCTCTTTTATAGACAGCTCATCTGCACAGCTAGGGGGGTATAAGTAAAAATACCCTGGCATTTTGCATTCGTTCAACACGTGGAAGATGGCCATTATTGGGCGTGGAAGCCGAGGAGTGCAATATTTACAAGAAGTCGGACGCTATTCAACAGGTACACAGGATTTGGAGAAGAACCCGCCTTGCAATGCCAAAGACAATCTACGCGCCAGACTCATCGCCATTGAAGCCTGGTTCGGGGGCTACTGAGGGAGTCCCAAATTAGGGGGTGTCCGGATAGCCGAACTATCACCTTTGGCCGGACTCTTGGACTATCAAGATACAAGATTGAAGACTTCCTCCCATGTACGGATAGGACTTTCCTTGGCGTGGAAGGCAAGCTTGGCGATACAATATGTAGATCTCCTCCCATTGTAACCGACTCTGTGTAACCCTAACCCTCTTCGGTGCCTATATAAATCGGAGGGTTTTAGTCTGTAGCACGAACAAAAATCATACCATAGGCTAGCTTCTAGGGTTTAGCCTCTCTGATCTCGTGGTAGATCAACTCTTGTACTACCCATATCATCAATATTAATCAAGCAGGAGTAGGGTTTTACCTCCATCGAGAGGGCCCGAACCTGGGTAAAAACATCGTGTCCCTTGTCTCCTGTTACCATTCTCCTAGATGCACAGTTCGGGACCCCCTACCCGAGATCCGCCGGTTTTGACACCGACATTGGTTCTTTCATTGAGAGTTCCTCTGTGCCGTCACCATCAGAAAGGATGCCTCATCCCGTCTTTAAAGACGTCATGCGAGAGGGGGGGGAGCGATCTAGTGAGGGCAGGGGAGATTTTTTAGTTCTCTTTTAGTGGGCCCGGGGATAACTAACCCAATTAGAACCTCTCCACCGGGCTAGTTTGTTTAGCTAGGTTAGAGCAAACTAGCTCAAACTAACCCCTCGTGTTTCGATAATTTGAGGCTATTTCAACCCAAACTAGCTCTAACACTGGGATCCAAACAAAGAGGAGTGTTACTGTACATGCTACAATGTGGACCGTAGCACATTGTTTTTTATGGCCATATCACCACATTGTTTTCTACTGCTGGTTCACTGGGCTACCATGGTTCGCACTGCTGGTTCACTGGGCTACCGTGGTTCGCACTCCTCTGACCTGAGTAGTAGTAGTACTAGTATATACCACATCATTCTTTGCTCCTTCTTACTACTCCTACATGTGGGATAGCCAGCATCCGGGTCGACGTGTCATGCACCAGATTAGAGCGTGGAATGGAAGGGGGGCATCACCCTGGTCAGAGCGCCAGTAATTCATGACTATAGCGAGTCACCATATCACAATTCTTTCCAGCAGTAACGCGCCATCAAATCGCACAACCCGACCTTTCCAGCAGTATGTTTAGAATCCGCCACTCGCTCACCCTCCTCCCCTCTCTGTCAAACCGCCTACCCGAAAACCGCCGCGCGTAATGCTCAAGAAAAGCCCCGCCCTCAACTTTTAGCTACACGAAAATAGTTCGAGCTTGTTCATTCTATATGAATACTTACTGTATGTTTATTCACCCGTGGGGTTGTTCAATGAATGGAGGGGCGGGGAGCACAAGTGAACAATACTAGTACTACTAGTAGTAAGTAGGAGTCATACAGTAGTCACCTAAAATAGAGAGTTTCTTTTCTTTAATGCCACGTACACAAATTGAAACGCTTGTTGTGGAGAGAAAAAGATAATCACTCCACTATATATGTACGCAGGGGCCTGAGCGCTTGCTTTACTAGGGTTGCTCTCTTCATTCTCTCATCCTCTCCAGATATAAACAAGACAGCGGTAGCGACATTTTCTCTCTGCTCACCGCTGGTCACAGATCCGGCCGAATCCCTTCGGCTGGTGTGTGTAGAGGACTAAAAGGTGCATCGTTCACACGGTCATCACCGCCAAGGGAGGAAACACACAGCTGCCGGAGGGGCCCGATCCTCTGCCCATGCCGTTCTCTCCGACACAGCCGGCTCGGGAGGTCCTCCGACCCTTCTTCCTCCCTGTTGTATTGTCCGCAGATCCGACGTGCCGCCGCTGACATCCCGGGGACCCACAGGTATAAGTTCTTCGGAAGCGGCCTTGCTCTACTGCCCCAGCTCCCCACGTGTCTGCATGTGCATCTTTTTCTACTCCCATCAGCTCTTCCAAAGCCACCTAAATTTTTAGTATTATTAGATGTAAAGCTACTTCATGCGTTCGAATTTAGGGCTTTGTTCAAACAACGAAGAAAGGGGGAAAAGTTGTAGCATGAATCTAGGACTTGATTCAAAGAGGAAATAATATGGTGAAAGTAGTAGAGACCAGATACCCAACCGGTCTCTCGGTTGAAAAGGGAAATAATGGGAAAACACAGTACAAACTAGATAAGGAACATATCTATTATTGGTTGAAAAAGGATAGAAAGTGGCGGCTGGTGGACAAGTCAACAAAGTATGTCCAGGATTAGATTTGCTGCCCTCACATAGTAAAAGGTCTCCAGGATTAGAATTGCTGCCCTCACATGCTAAAAGGTCTTAGGATTAGATTTGCTGCACTCACATAGTAAAAGGTCTCCAGGATTAGATTTGCTGCCCTCACATAGTAAAAGGTCTCCAGGATTAGATTTGCTGCCCTCACATAGTACAAGGTCTCCAGGATTAGGTTTGATGCCCTCACATAGCATTAAAAAACTCGTCATCACCACTTTATGCCTCCTTGTAGGTACACTGTGCTGATGCGTCCACTGTCTAATGTCCTTATACCAACCTGTTGCTATTGTTAATGTAAGGGCACATGTAAAATGAAGCGATCACACTGTTACCTTAGGGACATGTATAACCAGTGTTATTGTTAATCTAATGCCACCAGTGATAAGATGCAATTAAACTATGTTACAAATGGTACTCCTGCTGTTTTCCCTAGTATGATAAGTAAGTTGCTCCTTTACGCTGCTGAGTGTCCTGGTGTCCCCACGGTCCCATGTCCTTAAACCAACTCTTTAGCTGTTGTTGATTTACTGTGTCTGGTAAACACACAATGCCACCATTAAAGTAATCCCATATTTGAGGAATCTCATTGTTGATTGTAATGCTTCTGGTAACATGAAGCATTGCTGACGTTTTAAAATTTCTACTGTCCTTGCGTGATTGCCATGAACATAATTAAGATGCTTCTTTTCATTTTGTATATGTTTCGTATATTCTTATTGACCATCAATTGTTTACTTTCTATCTTTTTGTGCAAATAGGGATATCCATTTCACCTTGTTGCTATTGTGACCTTTTGGTGAATTGCACAAAACACTTTTTTTGGAATGAGTGTCTTGTGCAGTTCAACTAAAATGTCACGTGGGCAACATCTCTCAATATTGGTGGAACTGCACAAAATGGTGATTGGAGTTTCCAAAATCTCTGTCAAGTTCTGTTGGTAATCTCGTGCAACATTTTATTAGCCTTTGCAAGATGAGCCGTCACTGTCACCACAATGGCACTTTATTTTGGTGGAACTGCACAAAGAGGATAAGAAAATTATAGTTGCACCTTACATGAGCCGGACAGCCAACCTTAATGTTCCTCAATTTTAGTGCAATTACTAAAGAAGAACCTGCTAGCTCACGGGAGCAAGTACTTCTTGCTAGCTGAATGATGCAACATTTGCTTCATTTCAGGTGAATTGCAGGAAAAGGCGCATGAATTGAATCATGGAGCTGGAGGTTGACCTCATCCTAATGGAGATGCAGGTTGAGTTCAAGGAGGCCACTATTAATGTGAAATCATGCTCTTATTGTTTGTGTTGTGCAAACAGGAATAGTCAACTACATATGTTGTGATGGTCAAGAGCATTCGCCAAGTTCTTCGATTGTATGACATGGCTAGCCAAGATGGATTTAATTCACTTTATCAAAAGGCTCTAATGGGTTGGTTCTGAATCTTGCAAGCTGGGAATCAATGAGCTGTGTAGGCCTCTTTGTTGTACTTATTATTTGAATCTTATTTGTTGGTTCTGAATCTTGCAAGCTGGGAATCAATGAGATGTGTAGGCATCTATGTTGTACTTATTATTTGGATCTTATTTGTTGGTTTTGAATCTTTCAAGCTGGGAATCAATGAAATGTGTAGGCATCTTTGTTGTACTTATTATTTGGATCTTATTTGTTGGTTCTGAATCTTGCAAGCTGGGAAACATGGCATGATGATGCAGAGGACAACAACCATAACAAACAGTTCAAACTTGGTAGTATTATCTTTGTGAAAGTGCGACAAATGTGCTGATCGTGTGCGTCCTGAGAATAATAATTCTAATTGTTGTGCATGTTGATCCTGTGGCATTGATAGATCGAGACAATGCATTGCTTGTTTTAAGTACAAATTTCTATTAAAGCTAATTAAATTTAAGTAAAGTGACCACTAACTCCTGTTATTACAGTACCAATACAAACCCGCTCATGAACCGACGTGTGGCCGGAGTAGGTTTCTTAATGCAGGCATTTGAATGCACTGAGGGTGCATCTTCTGCCGGGCGTGCAGTGGACGAGGGATGGGTAGTAACTGTTGTCGCCTGTACACACTCAGTGTACTGTTGAATCCAGTTCCCCAAGAGCTGAAAAATGAACTACTGACGTCGCCTACACACTCGTTCACTTGAAGAGACTCCAATGGCGATCCGAGGGGTGAGCCTGCTGGATATGGACTTCAGCAAGGAGTTCCCCTTTGAGCTCGCCGTTTAGTCCTATGGCTGCACCAAGTTGAATGTGATGTACACCAACGATCCGGACTCGATGAAGCTCTGCCTCCCTAAGTTCAAGCAGTACCTACAGGACGAGAAAGCACAAGGTTGCAGGACTAGACCTTGTGCCCATCCATTCATCTGCTGATAGGGACCAGCGGATCGCCGTCGCCCAAGTATGTGTGCGGGACGAGGTTCTCATCTACCACTTTTGTAGGGCCATCAGATGTTCTGGAGCATTCGCCCGTTTCATCGGCAGCGCCGACTACACCTTCGCTACAGTGGAGAGAAGGAAGAACGTGACGATTCGGCGATCTGGTGCAACAAGCTTGTCGGCATCCAGAAGCAATACAAGATCATCAGCAACGAGCAGGAGAAGGACTCCGTGGTTAACCTCACCGAGACCATCATTGACCCTTGATACGCCAACATGAAAGAAGACTAAAATACCAAGGACCTGAACACGTGGGAGGTACCTCTGAATCTAGCCTACATAACCTACGCGGCCAAGGACGCATACGCATGCTACGACATGTATAGGTAGATCTTGGACATGAGGGCGTGTCTGCTTCCCGTAACCGACGAGTACACGGACAGCCGCAGCGTCATGATCAAGCATGCCAAGAAGGTCTAGATGTTGTACTTTATCTGTTTATAAGCACCTTTATCATCTGAGTGTTGCATGCATTAGCCTATATGTCGTAATTATCTATTTTGTCCGAAATATTTCTTTTAAGAGCCCATTAACCTGATTGCTTTTTAGTGGCTATTTGCTTATGTATGTAACTAGTTCATTTGTCCGTTAAAAAAACTAGTTCACTTGGCTGCCGTGCTTTGAATCTCCTTCCTCCCAACATATTCCCCTCCTCAGGTGGACCCAGCAGGTCTCTGAATTTTCTCCCACTTTCTTTTTCGATGTAAAATGAGTTTTCTCCCAATACATTTCCCTAGAACCAACTCAACTGTCCCATGTCTAGCCTAAAAAATAATAATACCCCACGTACTATTAACTCATCAAATTTAAATGATATTTTATGTCGTAAGTTAAAAGTTCTTACAAAATAATAATAATAATTGTTTATATATAACTTGGCAAGTTAACTCCTACTGATTGCGTACATAAACTTGCAAAGATTTTACTGACCAATGCAGTAATAGACGTGCAATCATGTGTTTATGTTTTTATAACATTTCTTCATCTAGCCCAACATGCTATTTTCACCCAGCCTAGCAAGTCCGCGTATTTCGAGAAAAATGCAAATGGGATTTAAATTCTACCATATATATAAACGGGCTGCATTGATGCTACATCATTGTTTCACCCAGCCCACCAAATGGACTAAAAAAACAAATGGACTGGCTGACATGTGGGCCTAAGAAGGCATTGGATTTACATCCAATGGCTGGCATTCTTCTTCAATCTCTCGTCTTCTTCCCCCAGCGCTGCCGGGACCGCCTGCTCCAGTCTTCGC
Organism: Triticum aestivum; assembly: GCF_018294505.1. Taxonomy (NCBI): domain Eukaryota; kingdom Viridiplantae; phylum Streptophyta; class Magnoliopsida; order Poales; family Poaceae; genus Triticum; species Triticum aestivum. The sequence goes on along the minus strand of NC_057798.1, from coordinate 546,524,456 downwards.
GTCCAATGGCGTTGTTTTGCGCTCCTCGGTGAAACGCTACCCCACCGACAGCCAGGCCATCCCTCCACTCCGCACCTCCTATTATTCTCTGCCGAGTGTAGGCCCACCCCGCACCCGAACCAGTCAAGTTTCCCACTCCTCTCCCTCTGCGAATCCACTGCCGCGTCTTCCCAATCTCCGGGTCATTCCAGTCTGGGGCCTCGCCTCGTCCACCGCCTCGGTGCACTCAGCGCAGCGTGGTCAACATACGGGAGTCATCGAAAGAGGACTGTACATGGAGAGCCTGACGGCTGGGACCCACGAGGTCCATGGTCGCATGCAAGGAAAGTTCCTCCTTATTACGCACTGTACATGGAGTGTACATGGGAAGGGCTTCTGTATTTCGCGAAAAAATGTTCCCCCCGCTAACAGGTGGGACCCACCAACTATATCTTCGCACGCAAGGAAGTGCCTCCTTATTACGCACAAAAAATGAATACCCCCTGCTAGCTGGGACCTACCATAGTGGGTGGCTAACTTGTGGGCCTACTAAGTTGATTGGGACGGAGGGCTTTGTCAACTTAGTCAATATGAACGATTCTAGCTCGAGTGACCGTACGATGTCAATCCAACGGCCATAGTGCTTCTTCAACCTCTGGTCTTCTTGCTCCAGCCGCCCAAAGTAGCGCCGGTCGTGACGCATGATCCTGCCTTTCGTGGCCGGTTGTGATGCCATGGAGGCCTCACAGCCCCCTACTACTCCAACCGCTGGCCCAGGGCATCCCTCTGCTCACCCACACCCCCTGTTATTCTGCGGTGATGGCAGCCTCACGCCGCAGCCGAACCAGTAAACCCTCGTACTCCTCTCTGCATGGGCATCCACTGTCGAGTCTTCCCCGGCTCCGTGTCGTCCCCTTCCTAGGCCTCACCGTCGTCCACCGTCTTGGTGCTCTCGGCGCGGCGTGGTCAATGTGTTCAATGACCAACTTCCATCGGAAGAGTACTGTACGTGGAGAGGCTGACAGCTGGGTCCATCGCCGCAGCTGGGTCCATGGCCACAACCGAATTTTTTTTGTGATTTGCCAAGTAAGTTGCTTTGTCAGGCCTGTTGGGCTGCAAATCTTTCAAGATGAGGAGAGCTTCATTCGGCTGGCCGAGAAAATAGCCTATTAGTAATGAGAAATGGGTTGTACATTTTTAAAACACATCAAACCGGCAACGTGGACAATTTGTTGGACTTTATATTGATATGCATTTATTTTTAAAAATCAGTTTGAATGTGACTCGAAATTTTAGGATTAAACACAGTTTGGATCACACCGAAATATGCAAAATTTCGTATATTTTTTTAACCGTGGCCACAATATGGGCTGTAATGCTAACAAAAAGAATATGGGCTCCAAAAAAAACCTTAAGAATTAGCAAATGGGGTGTAAATTATTAGATATAATGGCAGATGGGCTGTATGCTGTTTTCCACAGATTTGAGGCTTTCTTAAAAAAAAGGTTGAAGCACAAGTAGTGACTTTTGGATTTACATCCAACGGCCGTCGTGCTTCTTCAATCTCTGCTCTTCCTGCTCCAGCCGCTCAAACAAGCGCCGGCGGGACTGCCTGCTCCCTCCTCCCCGTGGCCGGCTGTGCTGCCGCGCATGCCTCACCACCCCATCATACTCCCATCGTTGGCCTAGCCATCCCTCTACTCACCCACACCTGCTGTTATTCTCCGGCGACGGCAGACGAACCAGTAAACCCTCGTACAGTCGTACTCCCCTCCGCGTGGGAAACAACTGCCGAGTCTTCACCGCCTCCGTGTCGTTCCGTTCCTAGGCCTCACCTTCGTCCACCGCCCTGGTGCTCTCGGCGCGGCCTGGTCAACATGATCAACGACCGACATGCATCTGAAGTGGATTATACATGGAGAGGCTGGCAGCTGGGTCCACGGCCGCATGCAAGGAAATGCCTCCTTATTACGTGCAAGATAATGAATCCTCCACCTGACAACTGGGACCCACCGAAAGGGCCTCTATATTTCACGAAAAAACATTACCCCCTCTGATAGCTTGGACCCACCAGCTATATATTCGCACGCAAGGAAGTGCCTCCTTATTACGCACAAAAAAATGAATACCCCCCTGCTAGCTGGGACCCAGTATAGTGGCAGACTGACTTGTGGGCCTACTAAGTTGACGGGGATGGAGGGCTTTGTCAACTTAGTCAATATGCACGATTCTAGCTCCAGTGACCGTATGATGTCCATCCAACGGCCGTAGTGCTTGTTCAACCTCTGGTCTTCTTGCTCCAGCCACCCAAACCAGCGTCGGTCGTGCCTCGTGCTCCTGCCTCTCGTGGCCGGCTGCGATGCGGCGGAGGCCTCACCACCCCCTACTACTCCCACCGCTGGCCAGGCCATCCCTCTACTCACCCACACCCCCTGTTATTTTGCGGTGACGGCAGCCTCACACCGCAGTGAACCAGTGAACCCTCATACTCCTCTACATGTGGGCATCCACTGCCGCGTCTTCCCCGGCTTCGCGTCGTCCCCTTCCTAGGCCTCGCTGTCGTCCACCGCCTTGGTGCTCTCGGCGCAGTGTGGACAACACGGTCAAGGAACGGCTTCCATCGGACGTGGACTGTACGTGGAGAGGCTGACAGCTAGGTCCACGGCCGCAGCAAGGAAGTGCCACCTTATTATGCGCAAAATAATTATTCCTCCACCTAACAGCGGGAACCCACCGGATAGGCCACCGTATTTCACTAAAAAACATTTCCCCCTGACTGCTGAGACCCAACAGCTACATCTTCGCACGCAAGGAAGTGCGTCCGGGCAAAAAAAATGATTCACCCCCTGACTGCTGGGACCCACCAGCTACATCTTCGCACGCAAGGAAGTGCCTGACAGTCGGGACCCACCTGGTCGAAGCATACGTGGCATTGTCATTCTGGTCGCGAACGTGTAGGTACATACTGGTCGATGTAGAGGCACGCACGTGTCATAGTATAGGCGCGCATGTAGCATGTACACGTACGTATAGCGGCCAGGGTGCAAGAAAGTAAATACGGCCACGAACGTACATACGGGCGGGGTCTCAAACGCCTACTCACGCGTACGTACAGCCAGGGCTCCTGTACATGGCTGGGTCGGAATGGAGAAACTGCGTCTCCATCGTGTTCACGGGGAGGCAACGGAATGCATCGTGTTCATCGGGAGGCAACGGATCGTGTGGGAGCCAACCGGCTTGGACAGAACAGGCGATGGAAACTAGACCTGGCGTACCGCAGAATGGAGGAAACAGCCTTGTGTTCGACCGGCCACATTCGAAACGGGATTCTGTTCATCGGGAGGGGTCTGGCGTACCGCAAAACAGAGGAAATGGACCTCCTACGGTCAAATCGGTTGTCCTGTTGATCGGGAGTGGTGTGGCGTACCTCAAAACGGAGGAAACGGAATTGTGTTGGAGCGCTACGGTCGAAATGGGGGTCCTGTTCATCGGGAGGGGTGTGGCGTACCACAAAACGGGACTCCACGGGATACTGTTCATCTCCACCATTGACACCCTCCAGCCTCCACGGGCTACTGTTCATCCACCGTCGACCTCCTCCAGCCTCCACCTGCGACTGTTCATCCACGGGCTCCTGGTCATCCAACCTCCACCGCGCGACTCCACCGGCTACTATTCAGCCACCCCTCTCCACGGGCTCCTGTTCAACCACCCCTCCACGGGCTACTGTTCATCCACCCCTCCACCGTCTACTGTTCATCCAGCCCTTCACGGGGTCGTCCTGTTCATCCAGCCCTCCACGGGGTCCTGTTCATCCAACCCCAACTGGCTCGATCGATCGAGGTCTTGTTCATCCAGAGGCAACGCCACGGGGTCCTGTTCATCCACCCCCACCACTCACTGTTCATCCAACCCCCCCCCCCTTGCAACGCTCGTTGTTCATCCAGAAGCAGTATCGATCGGCTTCAGTTAACAGCAGTAGTGAAGGACTCGCTCGATCGGGTTCAGTCAACAGCCATCGATCGATCGCTCGGGTTCAGTAACGCGTAGCCTGCAGTGCAATTGCTCGGGTTCAGTTAGAGCCCAACGCCTCGCTCGGGTTCAGCTAGAGCCCAACGGCTCGCTCGGGTTTAGTTAGATCCCAACGCCTCGCACCCACGCGCTTGCGTGTAAGAGAGAAACGCGCATCGGCCTTGACCATCCACCGTAACCGGGAACACCCCGATATTTTCCTCGCCCTCGCTTCTACCACCATTTTTTCCGTCATGGACGGCCCAAAGAATGTCATGCAGCTGTGTCTCCGGCCCGCCCAGAACGAAAAGCCCATTTTTTGTCATAGAAGTAGGACCCCGCCACATCTATGATGATACCGGGTTTTGTCACAATTATAATCATAGAAGTGTCATAAGTATGACAGAAAAAATTTCGTTCGGCCCAAAATGTCACGGATGTGTCTTTTGTTTGTAGTGAACCCAGCTGGCTCTGCAGTCAAGTTCATCAAGGGCCTCATGAGCTGATTCGAGGTCCCTAATCATATCATCACCGACAATGGTTCGCAGCACCAGCAATCTCTTCAAAACATATTGTACTAACCTTGGAACACAGATATGCTACGCTTCGGTGGCACACCCCCGGAGTAACGGCTAGGCCGAATGCGCCAACGCGGAGGTCCTGAAAGGCCTCAAAACCAGGACCTTCAAGAAGAAGCTGGAGGCCTGCGGCAGGGGCTGGTACGACAAGCTCCAGTCTGTGTTGTGGTCCATCCGCACTACCGCCACCAAGTTGACTGGCGAGAGCCCGTTCTTCCTTGTCTACAGAGCAGAGGTGGTCCTCCCTCACGAGGTCCGGCGTCACTCCACATGGGTCCTAGCGTTTGATGAAGCACAACAGGACGCCATGCGGGGGATGGACCTCGTGCTGGGGGAGGAGCACCGTTGATAAGCCGCATTGCGAGCAGCAAGATACCAGCAGGCGCAGCGGCGCTATCATTGCCGCAACATCCGCCCCAGGACTCTTGAGGTAGGTGACCTCGTGCTTAGGCGGGTGCTCTCCAGGGAAGGGCTGCACAAGCTCTCGCCCCTGTGGGAGGGCCCGTTCAAGGTTGTTCATGTTTCCAGGCCTGGCGTCGCGCGCCTGGAGACTCAGGAGGGGGTGCCCATCCCAAATGCTTGGAACATTCAGCACCTCCGGAAGTTCTACCCTTGAAGAAAGGCCTAGTGCCTGTGAAGAAAGGCCCAGTGCCTATGAAGAAGGCCCGGTGCCTATGAAGCTCGCTGCCCCAAGAAAGACCCGGTGCCTATGAAGAAGTCCTAGTGCCTGTGAAGCTCGCCGCCCGTGAAACTCTCACGTAATAATGAGTTGGGGCTGTACACGCCCCGGAGTCTCCGGAGTGCCGCCCTTGGGCCACGGCGGCTCCCGCCCACGCCTAGTGGCAGCACTTAGCTCCACGCTGGTGAGAAGACATCGAAGACTAGGCTAGGTGCCGGACGCGGCTTTTCATTTGCTTTCTGCAGTTGGCTTGGTCTCCCCTGTTTGAACCTTTATTGGAGTTGCTTCTAGTGTTGTTTGCCGTCCTCTGCCCCTGTTCTCTGTTTTCGGCTTTTGTCTGGCTCGCTCTATTTCTCTCGCAAGCCTCGCGAGGGGGCTGTGCGGGCGCCCTTGTGAGCCCTTTCTCGCCTGGTTTTCGCGAGGCTCCCTTGTTCAAGTTCACAGCGGGAGCACCCCTCCCGGTTTGTGCCCCACGGGCATCGCGACACCAAGCGCCGAGCCTAAGCCGGCAACTCTCATGACCAAGGTTCGGAAACTATTCTCCCAACTGATCTTTGCAGATCTTAAGACGCCCGGCGAGGCCTCGAGCGGGTACCTCACGAGGCAAAAACTACTGCAAACATCTCGAGCTAAGTTGTTCCTACGCGCAGGCACATAACCGCAACACCATCACACAGCACAGGGACGATAAATATAGCACGATAATTGGGGATCACAATCTGTTGCACGCCCCCACGGGGATCCATACTTCTCTCTCTCAATGCAGGAAAAGGAGAAAAACAAAATAAAAATGCCGCGTGCCTTGCGACAGCTCATGAGGGATCCGCATCGTCCTCCCGAGCTCAATCGGACTCCGCCTCGCGCTTCAGCGGGGCACGGCAACGGGACGACTCGCTACAGCCCTCGAAGCGGGTGCGGCGACGTGGTGGCTGATCGCGGCCACTGCTGGAGGAGCTGTCACCGGCGGAGGAGCCGGTGAAGCTCGGCGAGCTGCGGACGCCGCCAGGAGCGGGTTCGCCTTCGCCCTCGTCACGACCGTTGCCAAGGCCAAGCACCTCGTCGCCATCATCGTCTTCAGGGTAGCACCCAACACGGCGGCCATCTTCTCCGAACACCCTCATGTAGAGGGTCGTGTCGCCATCGAACTTGAATTGGAGGGTGCACCGCCGGCCCAGGCCACGTGCGCGGGTAAACGTCTGCCAGCCTCGGGCTAGGGTCACGTTCCCGGCGATGCAGATCTCCACCGCGACCCAGGAGGCCCTGCTACAGCAGTCGTCCGCCTGCAGCCAAAGCCCGCCAGTGCCCGCGGCTAGCAGTTCGCCGGCGAAGAAGCAGGGGAGCTGGAGCCAGTTGTCGGTCGGGTCGGCCGATGACACGACAAACTCCGGCAGCACCTCTGCCAAATGAAAGCGCGGCCGGGGAGGCTGCGCAGCCACGGCATGCCTTCCTCCACCGACTGGGCTTCCTCGATACGGGCGGCCACCACCGCGACCACGAGGAGCCGCGATGGGAGTCGCGGGATGCTTGCGGGGACGACCATGGCCACACTTGGGCGGAGGAGAGCTAGGCCCTTCCTGGCGAGCCTTCCCTTTTTCCGCGGCTGAGAACCTCTTCACGGGCGCCATGGGATGCTGCAAGCAACCGGAGCGAGGAAAGAGAAGAAGCAGGCGGGGCGAGGGGAGATGTGCTACGGGGGCTTTCGCCCCTCCGCATTTATAGCCCAAGGGAGGCAAACCTCCGGCCTCCACGATCACAGGTAATGATGACTCTTTTTGCATGCAGCAGGGACTCGTCAAATCGAGCAGTTGCCGTGGCAGCGTGGGGAAGCAGAGACGCTCACGTACAATCAACTGCCACGTGGCGACCAAGGCCGCAGGCTGTTGTGGCCCGCGGTGCTCCATACTTGCCCTTTGGCTTCACTTCTAAGCCAAGTCCGAGCGCGCCTTGGGCCCGGGGGTACTGTCGGCGTTCTGGGAATGGGGGTCCCCAGACTTGCCTGCCTTCAGCCTACGGCGTGGCTCAACCAGCGGCCCAGTACGGCCCGCCTTCATCAACCCAAGTTCAAGATCCTCGCGGGGTGGATGGTGCAAGGCCTCCTCAGGGGCGGCCTTGCCAGGCAGGCTCGCGAGGAGGCGGAGAGATCAAGGCAAGGGGTACCTCGCGAGGTGCTCATGACGCAAGCCATGACGATCAAGACCAGGCGGGCGCCAGCCTGCGTAGTGTCCTCGTTTCCTCTTTGGTGCAAAGTGGGCAAGCGCAGGCGCGGAGTACCGAGGTATCAAGCAAAGGTTTCCATATCGGTGCAACGAGACCAAGACCAGCAGGACGGCAGGACGGAGGTCACCGTGGAGCCCAAGACAGCGTCATCGCCAGTTCCTTCGGCAGTCGAAGACCACCTTTAGTTAGGATAGCTTGTACTAGCTGTCCCCTTTCAAAATGGCCGTTGTTGGCTCCCTTCCCGCTCAATATTTGGGAAGAGGACCAGGGCCTCTCTATAAATTGAGATAGCCACCGCAGTAGGAGGGAGATCTAAACCCATCGAGATCTCATCTAGAGCCAACGAGAGCTGATCAAATCCTTCCTTAGTAGAACACCACCACCACAAGAACACCCCTCGCGAGGCTGTTCTTCCTTTGTACTGTTCATCATCAGCCCAAGAGGCAATCCACCACACCACACACAGGAGTAGGGTATTACACCACAACGGTGGCCCAAACCTGTATAAATCTTGTGCCTCCTGTGGTGTTCATCGTGTTAGCTTAGATTCGCGGCGAGGTCTCGGGGCATGCATCAGTAGGGAGAAGATCTTTGTGCGCACCCCAGACTTTGAACCTTAAGGGTTTGCCGGAACCCGACATCCGACACATGGAACAATAAAAAATTATAGATACGTTGGAGACGTATCAGCATCCCCAAGCTTAATTCTTGCTCGTCCTCGAGTAGGTAAATGATAAAAACAGAATTTTTGATGTGGAATGCTGCCTAACATGTTCATCACATTCTTTTCATTATAGCATGGTCATATGGACTTTTATATGATTCAAAGCAATAGTCTGGTTTTCACATGAAGACTTTAATACTCAAGCATACCAACAAGCAACCATGTCTTTCAAAATATCAACACTAAAGCAAGTTATCCCTAGCCCATCATGCTCAATCATTGATCCATTCATGAAACACACTTGAATATTAGCTACACCCGATGCTCAATTACGATCATAGTGCCCCTTAGTTGGTGCTTTATAAGGGAAGATGGAGACTCAAATTCAAAATAAAAATGCATAAGTAAAAGAAAGGCCCTTCGCGAAGGGAAGTAGTGATTTGTAGAGGTGCTAGAGCTCAAAGCTTAAATTGAGAGATAAAATTATTTTTGACAGACATACTTTTCCAACCAATGAAAACGACTTGGAGCATCCCAACACTTTCCATGCTAGATACATCATAGGTGGTTCCCAAACAGAAAATAAAGTTTATTCCTTTTTCCACCATAACTTTCACTTTGCATGGCTAGCCGTATCCACGGGTGCCTTCCATACCAACACTTTCCAAGGAATTTATTATTTGATAACATAAAGTAAATTCATTTTTCATTTCGGGACTGGGCATCCCTAATACCTTTGTCGTACTCTCGTGCAATGACAAGTGAATAAACACTCATCATGAGAATAACACATCTAGCATGGAAAATATTGGCTACCCTTTACCGCCTCGCTAGTAGTAGAGCACACAAAAGAGAAATCTATTTTGAACATTAGAGATGGCACATGCAAACTTGCTTAGAACGCCATAGAAATATCGCATATGGGTAGGTATAGTGGACTCATATGGCAAAATTGGTTTAAAGGGTTTTGGATGCACAAGTAGTCATCATACTTAGTGCAAAATGAAGGCTAGCAAAAAGATTGAGAAGCGACCAACCAAAAAGCAAAAAATCTCATACCCAAGCATTAAGCATAAGTAACACCAAATAATTCACCATAAGTAGGATATAAATTTCATTGCATAACTATTGACTTTCGTGCTTGCATAGGGAATCACAAACCTTAACATCAATATTCTTACTAAAGCACAATTACTCATCAACATGACTCACATATCATATCGTCATATCTCAAAACCATTACTAAGAATCAAGTTTATTTTGTCCAGTGATCTTCATGAAAGTATTTATTATATCATCCTTGGATATCTATCACTTTGGAACTATTTTCATGTGTTGCTTTTGATAAGCTCAAACAAATATAAGTGAAGTTCATGAGCATAATTTTTTCTTTCTCTCAAATTCATCCAAGTGAAGCAAGAGAGAATTTCTCCAAAATTTACTATCTCCCAAATAAATCTAAGTGAAGCATCAGAGCATTTCTTCAAAATTAACAAAGCACATCGTGCTCAAAAAGATATAAGTGAAGTATTAGAGCAAGCCCATGGCTCTAAAAATTTAAGTGAAGCATAGGAGCAACTCTAACAAGTCATGACATAATTTTGGCTCTCTCAAATAGGTGTGTCCAGCAAGGATTGATGACATCAAAAACAAAGCAAAACAAGCAAAGACTCATATCATACAAGATGCTCCAAGCAAAACTCATATCATGTGACGAATAAAAATATAGTTTCAAGTAAAATACCGTTGGTTGTTAGAAGAAAGCGGGGATGCCACTCGGGGGCATACCCAAGCTTAGTTGCTTGCTACTTCATTGAATATTATCTTGGGGTGCCTCGGGCATCCCCAAGCTTAGCCTTTTGCTTATCCTTATTCCCTCATCCATCGTAAGATAACCCAAAACTTGAAAACTTCAATCACACAAAACTCAAACAAAACATTCGTGAGATCCGTTAGTATAAGAAACCAAACCACTATTATAATTACTGTAGCAAACCTATTATTATTTTGTTTTTGCATTATATATACTGTATTACAACTTTTCTATGGGCAAAAGCTTATTAAAGAAAACCATAGAATCATCAAAACAAGCACACAACACAAAGAAAACAGAATCTGTCAAAAACAGAACAGTCTGTAGCAATCTGAAAATTTAAAATACTTCTATAACTCAAAAAATTATGAAATAAATTGGTGGCCGTGAGTAATTTTTCTATTAATCCTCTGAGAAAAGAATAAATTTAAAATCACCCTTCTGTACAAAATGACAATGAATCTCGTGAGTGCAAAAGTTTCTGCTTTTCAGCAAGATCAAATAAACTTTCACCCAAGTCTTCCCAAAGGCGTTGCTTGGCACAAACACTAACTAAAACACAAAAAACACAATCATAAAAGTAGAATAATTGTGTTAACACACAATAACATAAATTAAAAAGCAAAAATATATTTTATTCATTGGGTTGCCTCCCAACAAGCGCTATCGTTTTACGCCCCTAGCTAGGCATAAGATTTCAATGATGCTCACATGAAAGACACGAATTTAAGCACAAAGAGAGCATCATAAAACATGTGAAAAACACATTTAAGTCTAACATACTTCCTATACATAGGCATTTTATCAGTAAACAAATTATCAAGGCAAGCAAAAACTAGCATATGCAAGGAAAAAGAAAGAGACGATGGCAATCTCAACATGAAGAGAGGTAATTTAGTAACATGAAAATTTCTACAACCATATTTCCCCCTCTCATAATAATTACATGTAGGATCATAAGAAAATTCAATAGAATAGCTATCACATAACATATTATTAACATGATCCACATGCATGCAAAGTTGACACTCTTCCAAAATAGTGGGATTAACATTAACTAAAGTCATGATCACTCCAAACCCACTTTTAGAAAAAAAATCCTAAAATTGAACATTCTCCAAAGTAGTGGGATCTAAAGTTGACAGTCTTCCAAACCCACTTTCAATATTATTGCAAACACTATTATCAATCTCATATTCATCATGGGGCTTAAATAAATTTTGAAGATCGTAAGAAGAATCACCCCAATCATGATCATTGCAATAAGTAGTGGACATAGCAAAATTAGCATCCCCACGCTTGGGGTTTTGCATATTATTAGCACAATTGACATTAATAGAAATTATAGTAAAATCATTGCAATCATGCTTTTCATCCAAAGAGCTATCATGAATCACTTCATAAATTTCTTCATCACAATTTTCAGATTCATGAATCTCAAGCAAAACTTCATAAAGATAATCTAGTGTACTCAAATCACTAGCAATTTGTTCATGATAATTGGATCTCTTAAAAATATTAGCAAGTGGATGAGGATCCATATCAAGAGATATTTAGCAAGCAAAGATGTAAGCAAATAGAAGACACATGGCACACAAGCAAAGAAGAGATATGATGAGAAAACGGTGAATGAAAAAGAGGGCGAATAAAATGACAGATTTTTGTGAAGTGGGGGAGAGGGAAACGAGAGGAAAATGGCGAATAATGTAAATTGCAAGTAGATGAGATTTGTGATTAGGAACCTGGTTATGTTGAAGATCCTCCCCGGCAACGGAGCCAGAAATTCCTTTTGATGTCGCTTGAAGCTACGTCAGTATTTACCCAAAGAGGAAGGGATGATGCAGCACATCAGCTATAGGTATTTCCCTCAGGTATGAAACCAAGGTTATCGAAGCAGTAGGAGAACCAAGCAACACAACATAAACATACCCTGCACACAAATAACAACACCTCACAACCCGACGTGTTAAAGGGGTTGTCAATCCCTTTCGGGATACGGCGCCTCAAGATAGGCAAAGGACGTGAGGTAAATTTGTAGATAAGATAAATAGATCGCGGAACAAATAAATTGCAGCAAGGTATTTTTGTATTTTTTGTTTAATAGATCTGAAAATAAATGCAAGAGCAAATAGATCGCAAAGGCAAATATGATGAAAAGAGACCCGGGGGCCGTAGGTTTCACTAGTGGCTTCTCACGAGAAAAATAGCAAACGGTGGGAAAACAATTACTGTTGGTCAATTGATAGAACTTTAATTAATCATGACGATATCCATGCAATGATCATTATATAGGCATCACGTCCAAGATTAGTAGACCAACACCTGCCTGCATATACTACTATTACTCCACACATCGACCGCTATTTAACATGCATCTAGTGTATTAAGTTCATGAGAAAACGGAGTAATGTAATAAGAACGATGACATGATGTAGAGGAGATCCGTTTATCTATTGCGGCAGATATGGATCCCATCTTTTTATCCTTAGTAGCAACGATACATACGTGTCGGTTCCCCTTGTGTCATTGGGATCAAGCACAGTAAGATCGAACCCACTACCGGGCACCTCTTTCCATTGCAAGATAAATAGATCAATTTGGCCAAACAAAACCCAAAAAGTGGAGAAGAAATACGAGGCTATAAGCAATCATGCATATAATAGATCAAAGAAGACTCAAATAACTTTCACGGATAAAAACATAGATCTGATCATAAACTCGAAGTTCATCGGATCCCAACAAACACACAGCCAAAGAATTACATCATATGGATCTCCAGGAGACCATTCTATTGATAATCAAAAGAGAGATAGGAAGCCATCTAGCTACTAACTATGGACCTGAAGGTCTACAAATAACTACTCAGGCATCATCGGAGAGGCACCAACGGAAGTGGTGAACCCCTCCGTGATGGTGTCTAGATTGGATCTCGTGGTTCTGGACTCTGCGATGGCTGGATGAATATTTTGTCGACTCCCCTAGGGTTTCTGGAATATTGGGATATTTATAGAGCAAAGAGTCGGTCCAGGGGGCACCCGAGGTGGGCACAACTCACCAGGGCATGCCTGGGCCTCCTGGCTCGCCCTGGTGGGTTGTCCCCTCCTCGGGACTCCCCCTTGGTGCCACCAGGGCCCAACTTCTTCCTTTTGGTCCATAAAAAGTCATCATAAATTGGCGTGGCATTTGGACTCCGTCTGATATTGATTTCCTGCAATGTAAAAAACATGCAGAAAACAACAACTAGCACTTGGCACTATGCCAATAGGTTAGTACCAAAAAATGATATAAAATGACTATAAAATGATTGTAAAACATCCAAGAATGATAATATAATAGCATGGAACAATCAAAGTTATAGATACGTTGGAGACGTATCAGTGACATCTCAAGATCGCGCGCGAGAGAGATTAAACACATAGCTACTGGTACAAACCTTCAGCACCGAAGGTGGACTACTCCATCCTCATCATGGTGGTCGTCGGGATGATGAAGATGGCCACCGGAGATGATTCCCCCCTCCGGCAGGGTGCCGGAAAAGGGTCCCGATTGGTTTTCGGTGGCTATAGAGGCTTCTGGCGGTGAAACTTCTGATCTAGGGTCTCCCCGAGGGTTTTCGGAATATTTGGGAACTTATAAGGCGAATAAGGGGTACGAGAGGCCAGCGAGGTGAGCACAACCCACAAGGCCCCCAGGCGCGCCCTGGTGGGTTGTGCCCCCCTCCGGGCACCCCCAGGTGCTGCTCTGGCCCAATGGTTCTCTTCTGGCCCGTAAAAATCGTCAAAAAGTTTCGTGGTGTTTGGAGAACTTTCATTTATGCACAAAAAACAACACCACGGTAGTTCTGCTGAAAACAGCGTCAATCCGGGTTAGTTCCATGCAAATCATACCAAAACCATATAAAATTATTGTAAACATGGCATGAATACTTCATAAATTATAGATATGTTGGATATGTATCAGCATCCCCAAGCTTAATTCCTACTCGTCCTCGAGTAGGTCAATGATAAAACAAATAATTTATGAAGTGTGAATGCTAGCAAAGTGCACAAGTTTGATTAATGACAATTTCAATCACTTTTCCTAGCATCATAACAGCATTTTTTTCTTATAAAACTTTTCATGTTATAGTAGCAACCAATTCACATGTTAAGGTTCAAATAATGAATTATCTTGAAATTCAACAACCTATGTTCTCAGTCACCAAGCAGTTGCAATTCAACTTATTCAACAGAGTCTAAGTAAAAGCTCCACATACTCAACCATCATATAGTCTTCTATGATTGCTAACACTCACCGCGTACACATGAGCAAAATGTTTCAACCGGACACATAGAAAGATAGGGGCTTATAATTTCGCCTCCCAACGTATTCACCTCAAGGGTGATGTTAACAATAATAACTCATGCTACCCATATCTAACTGGATATGTGCCTAGATCTTTCCTCACCACATGATGCTTGCCAAAAGAGAAAATAAAAAGGAATAGAGATAAAAACTTTGACTCTTTCATGAAAGTAAATACATAAAAGTAAAAGATAGGCCCTTCACAGAGGGAAGCAGAGGTTTCCATGCGCTTATTTGTTTGTATGCTCAACACCTTAGTGCAAAAGAATGTCACGTTATATTGCCCCTTATGATAGCAATCTTTATTATGCAGTCTGTCGCTTTTATTCTTTGCCATCACAAGTTCCTACAACGCTCAATTTTCTCTTACACTAAATGATCTAACACTTTTAGAAGCAATTTTTATTGCCTTATTGCACCGATGAAAACTTACTTGAAGGATCTTGCTCAATCCTTAGGTAGGTATGCTGGACTCTCAAAACAAGATTTGGGTTTAAGGGTTTCTGGATGCACAAGTAGTATCTCTACTTGGTGCGGAATTTTTGGCTACCAAAGATAGGTGCAAGCACCACATCTTGAAGGATCTATGACAATATAACTTCTATGTGAATATGAACAAACATAAATCATTACATTGTCTTCCTTGTGCAATGTTAACAATTTTGGCATATAATATTTTGGTGGGGGCTCACAATCACAAAAGATTTCCAAGATAGTGTATTTGCATGTGAAAGTTCTCTTCCTTATACTAATTATTCGTGAATTGCTTGTATGACCAATATTGTGATTATCAAGCTTCAAAGATTTCAGTTTCTAAACCCAATGTGAAGACACTAGTAGGCATGATATGAAAATGTAACTTCAACTTCATGATATTCAATTCATTCAACAATTTACTCATAGGATATAAGTGAAGCACAAGAGTAAATGACAAGCTACTCCAAAAAGATATAAGTGAAGATCAAGCGAGTAGTTATGTAAAGGGGTAGCTAATTGTGGATTCTCTCTTATTTAAAAAACTTTCAAGTCTAAGTATTTTATTAAAACAGCAATAAAATCAAAACAAAATTACATTCTAAGAATAGCACAACTCATGTGAAGAAGCAAAAACTTAGGCTCAACTGATACTAATCGATAATTGTTGAAGAGGAAAGGTGGGATGCCTATTGGGGCATCCCCAAGCTTAGATGCTTGAGACTTCTTGAAATATTATCTTGGAGTGCCTTGGGAACCCCCAAGCTTGAGCTTTTGTGTCTCCTTAATTCTTCGCATATCACGGTTTTTCTTAATCTCAAAAGCTTCATCCACACAAAACTCAACAAGAACTCGTGAGATAAGTTAGTATAAACCAATGCAAAAACCTTACCATCATCTACTGTAGAAAGTCACTAAAATTATTATTCAACATTGCATTCTAAATGCCTCTGCATATTTAATACTCCTATCCTCAAATAGAATCATTAAACAAGCAAACATATGTATACAATGCAAACATAACAGCAATATGCTAAAACAGTACAGTATGTAAAGAATGCAAGATTCATCATACTTCCCTAACAACAAAAATTATGAAAAAACTACCACACTGTAGAAAATTTATCAGATCTTATTTTGCAAAAAAAAATCAACAATTTATCATATTCTGACTTTTCTAGGGAGTTTTTGCAACATCAGTAAACTTTCTGTTTTGAAACAGCAACATGTATACTTGCAAAATAAGCATGGCAAAGGCTATCATTGCCACTTTTATTGAAACAAAAGATACAAAAAATTATTCTAAATAACAGAAAGCAAATCCTAACAGAATAAATTGACGCTCCAAGCAAAACACATATCACGTGACGAATGAAAACATAGCTCCAAGTGAGGTTACCGATAATGTTGGAGACAAGGAGGGGATGCCTTCAGGGGCATCCCCAAGCTTAGTTGCTTGGATCTTCCTTGAATATTACCTTGGGGGTGCCTTGGTCATCCCCAAGCTTAGGGTCTTGTCACTCCTTATTCTCCTCATATCAACATCTCACCCAAAACTTGAAAACTTCAATCACACAAAACTTAACAGAACTTTGTGAGATAGGTTAGTATGATAAAGAGCAAACCATTTCACTTTGGTACTATCAAAGACAAGATTCATAATTGTTTAAACACAATGCCAATTGTTGCATATCATTTCTATAATTTATATTGAGCAATATAAGCCATAGAAACTAGGGAACAAGCAAACTATGCATTGAAAACAGAATCTATCAAAAACACATTAGTCTGTAGTAATCTGTACTCAAACCATACTTCTGCTACTCCGCAAATTATGAAACAATTGGAACACATGAGCAATTTGTATATTAATCTTCTTCACAAAGAATCAACTCAAAAGCACTCTTTTGTTAAAAATGAGAGTTATTTTCGTAGTGCAAAAGTTTCTGTTTTTTAGCAAGATCGAATCAACGATCACCCAGCATGATCCCAAAGGCTTTACTTGGCACTTTATTGAAACAAAAACAATAAAACATGATTATTACAGTTGTTGGCATGCATGTTGTCTCAGTCAAGATAGGAGGTTAGTGTTATCATGGTTTATGTGATATAGGTGCTAGCGTGAGTGTTATCCCTTTCTCCTTATATGAAGAAATTAAGAATGAAGTAGCAGCTGCTGAAATAGAAGACATAGATGTTACTATTAAACTTCCCAATAGAAATACTATATCACCAGTTGGGATCCTTAGAGATGTTGAAGTCTTGTGTGGCAAAATAAAATACCCTACTTATTTTCTTGTTCTTGGTTCCCAACAAGATGACTTCTGTCCCATTATCTTTGGTAGACCTATCTTGAACACCGTTAATGCTAGGATAGATTGTGAGAAATAAATTGTCAGTGTTAGCTTTGGTGATGAATCTCATGAATTTAATTTTTCCAAGTTTAATATAAAACCTCATAATAAAGATTTGGCTAGTAAGGATGAAATTATTGGTTTTGCTTCTATTGTTGTGCCTCCTACTGATCCTTTAGAACAATATTTGCTAGACCATGAAAAGGATTTGCATATGCGTGAAAACAATGAAATAGATAAAATCTTTTTGAACAACAACCTCTCCTTAAACACAATCTGCCTATTGAAACTCTAGGAGGTCCTCCTCCACCTAAAGGTGATCCTTTGTTTGAATTAAAACAATTTCTAGACACTTTGAAATATGCTTATCTTGATGAGAAAAAGTTATATTCTGTTATTATTAGTTCTAACCTTTCAGAACATGAAGAAGAAAGATTATTGAAAGTTCTAAGGAAGCATCAGGCTGCTGCTGGATATACTCTGGATGATCTTAAGGGCATTAGTCCCACTCTATGTCAGCACAAGATTAATATGGAACCTGATGCTAAACCCGTTGTTGATCACCAATATCGGTTAAATCCGAAGATGAAAGAGGTGGTAAGAACGGCGATATTGAAACTTCTGGAAGCAGGTATAATCTATCCTATAGGTAATAGTAGATGGGTAAGTCATGTTCACTGTATCCCTAAGAAGGGAGGTATTACTGTTGTTCCTAATAATAAGAATGAGCTTATTCCACAAAGAATTGTCACAGGCTATAGGATGGTAATTGATTATAGAAAATTAAACAAAGCAACTAGAAAATATCAATACCCTCTGCCTTTTATTGATCAAATGTTAGAAAGATTATCTAAGCACACACATTTTTGCTTCCTTGATGGATATTCTGGTTTTTCACAAATACATGTTTCACAACCTGATCAAGAAAAGACCACTTTCACTTGTCCTTTTAGAACTTATGCTTATAGACATATGCCTTTTGGTTTATGCAATGCACCTGCTACCTTTCAAAGATGTATGACTGCTATATTCTATGTTTTTTGTGAAAAGATTATTGAGGTTTTCATGGATGACTTTTCTGTTTATGGGAAGTCTTTTGATGATTGTTTAAGCAATCTTGATTGAGTTTTGCAGAGATGTGAACAAACAAATCTTGTCTTGAATTGGGAGAAGTTCCACTTTATGGTTAAGGAAGGTATTGTTTTGAGCCATAAATTTCTGAAAGATGCATTGAGGTGGACAAAGCCAAGGTTAGTGCAATTGAGAAAATGCCATGTCCTAAAGATATCAAAGGTATTCGTAGTTTCCTTGGTCATGTTGGTTTCTATAGGAGGTTTATCAAAGATTTTTCTAAAATTTCTAGGCCTCCTGCAAATCTTTTGCAAAAGGATATTCCTTTTGTGTTTGATGATAATTGTTTGGAAGCCTTCGAAACACTAAATAAATCCTTAATTACTGCACCTGTTGTTCAACCACCTGATTGGAACTTGCCTTTTGAGATTATGTGTGATGCTAGTGATTATGTTGTTGGTGCTGTTCTAGGACAAAGAGTTGATAAGAAATTAAATGTTATCCATTATGCTAGTAAAATGCTAGACATTGCTCAACAAAATTATGCATCTACTGAAAAAGAATTCTCAGCAGTGGTGTTTGCTTCTGATAAATTTAGACCCTACATTGTTGATTCTAAAGTGATTGTTCACACCGATCATGCTGCTATAAAATGTCTTATGGAAAAGAAAGATGCTAAACCTAGACTCATTAGGTGGGTTCTTCTGCTACAAGAATTTGATTTCAATATCACTGATACCAAAGGAGGAGAGAACCCCATAGCAGATAACTTGTCTAGGCTTGAAAATACTCTTGATGACCCACAACCTATTAATGATAGCTTTCCTAATGAACAGTTAGCTGCAATAAATGTTTCTAATAGTACACCTTGGTATGCTGACTATGCTAATTATATTGTTGCTAAATACAAACCACCTAGCTTCACATACCAACAAAAGAAAAAAATTCTTCTATGATTTAAGACATTACTTTTGCGATGACCCACATCTTCATAAAGAAGGAGTAGATGGTATTATTAGACATTGTGTACCTGAGCATGCACAGGAACAAATCCTACGGAAATGTCACTCCGAAGCTTATGGAGGACATCACGCGAGTGACAGAACTGCTCATAAGGTATTGCTATCTAGTTTTTGTTGGCCTACTCTCTTCAAGGATGCCCGTAAGTTCATCTTATCTTGTGATGAATATCAAAGAATAGGTAATATTGGTAAGCGTTAAGAAATGCCTATGAATTATTCAATTGTTATTGAACCATTTGATGTTTGGGGATTTGATTTCATGGGACCTTTTCCTTCCTCTAATGGGTATACTCATATTTTGGTTGCTGTTGATTATGTTACTAAGTGGGTAGAAGCTATTCCAACTAGTAGTGCTGATCACATCACCTCAATTAAAATGCTTAAGGACGTTATTTTTCCAAGGTTTGGAGTCCCTAGATATTTAATGACTGATGGTGGTTCACACTTTATTCATGGTGCTTTCTGTAAAATGATTGCTAAGTATGATGTTAACCATAGAATTGCATCACCTTATCATCCTTAGTCTAGCGGTCAAGTTGAACTTAGAAATAAAGAAATAAAACTAATCTTACAAAAGACTGTCAATAGGTCCCGAAAGTATTGGTCTAAGAAACAAGATGATGCACTTGGGCTTACAGAAAAACATATAAAAATCCTATGGGTATGTCTCCTTATAAAATGGTTTATGGAAAAGCTTTCATTTGCCTCTTCAGTTAGAACACAAAGCATATTGGGCAATTAAAGAACTCAACTATGATTTCAAACTTGCTGGTGAAAAGAGGTTATTTGATATTAGTTCATTAGATGAATGGAGAACCCAAGCTTATGAAAATGCAAAGTTATTCAAAGAAAAAGTTAAAAGATGGCATGACAAAAGAATCCAAAAGTGCGAGTTCAATGTTGGAGAATATGTTCTTTTGTACAACTCTTGTTTAAGATTCTTTGCACGAAAACTCCTCTCCAAATGGGAAGGACCCTATGTTATTGAGGATGTTTATCGATCCAGAGCTATCAAAATAAATAATGCTGAAGGTACTAACCCGAAGGTTGTTAATGGGCAACGAACAAAACAAAATATCTCAAGTACGCCCATTAATGTTGAAATCAATATTATCCAAACTATGACACCGGAAGAACACATAAAAGAAACCTTCCAGAAGACTCCGGAATCATGAAAAAAGGGAGGTACGTGATACGGTAAGTAAACGGACTCCGAAAAATCCGCAAAAATATTTCTCATCAGTTTTGGAATATTTAAAAAATTAGGAAAATAAGAAACTACCAAGAAAGTGACTTGTCAGGCGCGCCCCGGTGGGTCGTGCCCACCTCGTGTACTTTCCAAACTCCATTTTTCTTCCGTTCTGCTTGTTCCCCAAGATGAAAAATCTTTATATATCCCCCAAACCTGTTGACCTCCGTGTCATGGAGAAATCTTTTGTTTTCTTTTCTTGTTGTTTTCTGTCAGATCTAATCCACCATGTCCGCTTCAAGCTCCTCCAAGGACAAGTTCTTCGAGAACGTCATCAACCCATATCTGCGGGAGGTGATGCAGCACCCTCAAGCTATCCAGATGCGTGATGGGGTGCTGCACATCCGCGATGTGGAAGGCCCCAAGGGAACTGGATCCATGGAGGCCAGGCTTGAAGCTATGGAGCAAGAAGTCTTCCACTGCAAGGGGATGGTGGAACGTGGACTCAATGCCAATGACCTCATGATCGCGGACTACACCCGTAATCTCAAGGTGGATGGTAAGTCCATGAAAGACATCGTCTTCTTCTTCAACGAGCAAATCAACTTCCTCTAGAGCCAGATCTATGACCTCCAAAACCAAGTCTTTGAATATGAGGCAAGGTTTAAAGGTATGACTTTGGCTGCCAGTTGCAGGACCCGGGAGACTCACTCTTCCTCTTATGATGGTTGTTGGATTTAGGGTTCCGGCAAAACCCTTGAGATTCGAACACTGAGGTGCGCATGAAGATTTCCTCCTACTGAATCTCGCTCTCAGCCTCGCCGCGATCTCCAAGCTTAGCTCGATGAACTCACAACACAAGAGACACAAGATTTATAAAGGTTCAGGCCACCGTTGTGTTGTAATACCCTACTCTTGTGTGGTGGTGGTGTATTGCCTCTTGGGCTGATGATGAACAGTACAAGGGAATAACAGCCTCCCGAGGAGAGGTGTTCTTGAGCTGGTGTGGTGTTCTACTTGATTTGGTTTCGGGTTTTGATCCGTCCGTCCCGTTACTCATTTTTCCCTTTCTACTGTGGTGGCTAGTCCTATTTATAGAGGCCCTAGTCCTCTCCACAAATATTGAGTGGGAAGGGATCCAACAACGGCCAATTTGGAAGGGGACAACTAGTACAAGCTATCCTGACTAAAGGTGGTCTTCGCCTGTCAAAGGCGCTGGTGGTGACGCCGTCTTGGGCTCCATGATGACCTCCGTCCTGCCATCCTGCTGGTCTTGGTCTTGTTGCACCGATATGGAAACCTTTGCCTGATACCTCAGTACTCCGCGCCTGGGCTTGCCCCTTAGCACTAAAGGGGAAAGGAGGACACTGCACACGCTGGCGCCCGCCTGGCCTTGGTCGTCATGGCTTGCGTCACGGGAACCTCGCGAGGTACCCCTTGCCTTGATCTCTCCGCCCCCTGGCGAGCCCGCCTGGTGAGGCCGCTCCTGAGGAGGCCTTGTGTCGTCCGCCTCACGAGGCTTGGCCCCTCGCCAGGGTCTTGAGTGTTGGTTGACGAAGCCGAGCCGACTGGGCCACTGGTGGAGCCACACCGCAGGCCGCAGGCAGGCAAGTCTGGGGACCCCCGTTCCCAGAACACCGACAGTAGCCCCCGGGCCCAAGGCGCGCTCGGGCTTGGCATAGCGGCGAAGCCAAAGGGCAAGTGCGGAGTGCCGTAGGCCCCAACAGCCTGTGGCCTTGGTCGATGCGTGGCGACTGATTGGACGTGGGCGTCTCTGCTTCCCCACGCTGCCTCGGCAACTGCCCGTCTGACAAAAAGGCTGGCGCGGGCAAGGCTTGCCTTCATTGCTTTCCTTTGTCTTGCTCTAGATCCCCTTCCTTGCTCCTTGCTTCCGAAATCCCCAGATCCGCTCCAATCCTTTCCCTTGAGCAACCAATGGCGCCCCGGAAGGCCAAAGTCGGTGCGCCACCAGCTTGGTATGAGTCGGCCCTTGACGCCCCCAATGTTTCGGAGAAGAACCTTGCCACCACGCGCCTGCTGACGGTGGGGAAGAGAAATGAAAAGGGGAAGACTGAACTCCAGGCTGGCTCCACCGTGCCGGAGGCTCAGGGGAGCACCTTCTATCCCTTCTTCATGAGCGCCATCTTTGCAAGCCTAGTTCCCCCCTTCTCTGACTTCTTCTATGCCGTCCTGCGCCATTACAGGTTGCAGTCCCTTCATCTCCATCCCAACTCCATTCTTCTCTTGTCGATTTTTGCCTACTACTGCGAGGCGTATGTCGGGGTGATGTCGTCCGTGGCTCTGCTGTGCCATTTCTTCCTCCTCCGAACCAACGGTGACCACACCTTGGGGTGTGCCAATTTTGTCGAGTACGGAAAGGCCAATGCAATTTTGAAGGCCGGGAAGAGGGTCGACAGCTTCCGAAGCAAGTGGGTCATGATGGATGCCAAGTGTGTCCACCCCCGGTTAGCGCTGCCAACGGAGATGCCCTAGTCTGACGAAGGGTGATCTCACGCGAAGCTCACTGACGAACGGGTGACATTGGTGCTGGAGAGGATGAATGTCGACCTGAAGCGGGGTAGTGCAAAGGCGGCAAAGCTGACGGGGGCCACGCTCCCGAGGGAGTTCTTAATGCAGCGGGTGGCTCCGCTTCAGGCGCGCTCACGCCCCTTATGGATGCTTGGGGGTGCAGACGACAAGCTTCGCCTGAATCTGGTGGCTTTGACTGATGAGGAGCTGGCCGCAGCTCTCCGCCTCTTGGTCGGGGATGAACAGGAGTATCCGCCGAGTGCCACTGTCCCCTTGTTCCTCCGCAAGGACATAGCACAAGTGGTGGCGGCTATGCCCACCTTTGATGGGCGCGGCCTGGTGCCGCCGGTGCCCCTTGTGGTCCGGGGGGTGATGGCGCCAGTGGATGTGTCTTCGGGTGACTCCCGCAGAGGAGGAAGACGAGGAGCGCGACTTGGAGGCTACCCCTGAGTTGACGGGGGAGACCTCCTGCTTGTGCAGGCTGGCATCCTCCGCACCTTGCCAGACGACGACGAGGCCGATGCCACCCAAGAGGAGGAGGATCCACCTGTGATCCCGACGAGGAGCAGGTCGGCGCTGATCTCCCGAGAGGCTGCTTCTGCCCGGATGCCGCCTGGAGCCGCTTCCAGCCCTTCTGATGTGCCTTCTCTTGCCCCTGGAGCCCTTGCGGTTGCGCCCTGGGCCGCGAGGCTCTGGGCTTCAAGCTCAGCAAGTGGAAGGTGGACTACACCGCGGTAGACCAGTAAGTGTCCATGCTCCATCTTGTTCTTGATTATGCTGTTGGTCCTTGACGTTCACCATCGATTGTCTAGGCCGCCGCCTATGGCGAAGAAGAGGAAGGAGGACGCGGTGACGCCGTCTGGGGCCGATCCATCTGCAGCGGCCGCACCTTCTTCCGTGGGTAGGGGAGGCGACGGTGTTTGCACTTCCCCTGCCCTGTCATCCTCGCGAGGCCCAGGAGAGCGTCCTCGTGAAGAGTCAGCCCCCATGGCCCTGCTGGCTCCGGAGGTGCTGCTACCCGACACTGTTGCTGAGGTACCCAAGGCTCAGGAGCCCCCAGTCTCCTAAGCCATGGCTACGCTGCCGCCTCCTCCTTCTGATGTGCCGCTGGTTCCAGGTCCTTCTGCCTCCCTGGATGTCTTGGAACGTGCCCATTCCGAGATGGCCCAGCTGCGAGAATACCTCCACGACACCGACTCCTATCTGGTAGTCGGGCGTCCGGAGCAGGTTTCTGGCTGGCTTCACTCTGACGCTTCTGTCCGAGCGGTGCTAAGGCGGGTCGCGGCGGCCTCTGAGAAGGAGAAGCAGGCCGCCACCCAAGCCGCAACCGCTCACGAGCTGGCGCTGAAGGATGCCGCGGCCGTCCAGGACCGCTGCAGGGCACTGGAGGCCGAGCTGAAGGATTTGCGCGACAAGCACGCCGAAGAAGCTCGTGACCACCAGGCGGAGGAGGAGAGGATGAAGGCTCGGGAGGATGCCGTCAGGGGCCGCGACGCCGAGCTAGCACGGTTGGCGGAGGCACAGGCCACTGAGCGCGACCGACTAGAAAAGCTGGAGCAGAAGGTGAGGGCGGAGGAGGCCGAACTCGACACCAAGGCGAAGGTCCTAGATGAGGACCGCACGGCCTTCGCACTCCTCGAGGAGAGGTCCCGCGTGGCACTGAAGGCACTCTATGAGAAGGGCCTGGAGAAGCCGCTGACTACCGACGAGGATGGCCCTGCCCAGCTGCTTCCTTACTTGGTCGAGGTGCTTGAGGAAGTTGTGAGCGGCATCGGCCCTATGGCAGAGGAAGAAGCTCGCGTCCTTTCTTCCGCTGCACTGACGCGCGTCTTCAGCCACCTCCACCTCCGTGACCCTAACGCCAATCTTGTCGAGCTACTGGAGCTTGTGGGCGGTGAGTGCTACGCCGCTGCAGCTGAAGCCGTGAAGGGCCAGGTGGAGGCCTTGTTGGAAAGTTCCGTGCCTTCGATCCTGCGCCCATGGTAGGCGGTGCTGCTGATCCTGCCGCCCCGAGTGGTGGTACAGGTGAAGGCGACGCCACCATAGGAGTGGAGTCCCTGGTGGGCGACGGCAGTGTCCAAGGATGACTGAGTTATGACTTCTTTCCTGCTTAATTCCTGCAATGTGCCCCATGCCTCGAGGAGGCGTTTAAACTTGCGTCTGGTATTGCAAAGACATTTATGGTTTGTAATATTTGCTTCGAGATTTTGCAGTTTTCTTCCTATTTGCTTTACATTCTACGTCGGCAGGGCCCGGCCCCACGCATACCTCAGCCGCTGTTGGCCCCGACCGAATCACCAGGACGGGACCAAGGAGTGAGGGGCTACGTGACCAGTTAGGCACCTGAGTCGCGATACTCAGGAGTCCCCCTTGACGCGAAAACAGCTTATAGGAAGGGAATGTAGGGGTAGATCTGGCGTTCTACGTCGGCAGAGCCCGGCCCTGTGCATACCTCAACCGCCGTTGGCCCCGACCAGATCACCAGGACGGGACCAAGGAGTGAGGCGCTACGTGACTAGTTAGGCTCCTAAGTCGCGATGCTCAGGAGTCCCCCTTGACGTTCAAACGACCTTCATACCTTGGCTCCGCTCGGGGAGTGGCGCGCGACGACCAGGTCGGGAGGACCTCGCTGGGTGGCGTACGCTCGGGCATGATCTGGGCGCAACCCCCGTGCCCAGCCCCCTCGCGTGACGCTCCCGAGGGGATGTGTTGCGATGAGGAAAGACACTGAGCTTTGGGGCTCCCTGAGGTTGATACGGCCGTGGGGCCGCCCTTAGTTGTTTATCACCGTATGTGTACGGGCATAGCCGCTCCTCAGCAGTGTCGACGGCCAGTGCAGAGCATGGTGCTTCCACTGGTGCGTGGGAGGGGGCTCCCTGCTGCGGAGAGCCCCCGGGGCGTGTACAGCCCCGCCCTGACACATGGCTTGCACGGCAGGGCTAGACGAGGTGTATCTGGGCACTCGTGAGCCAGCGCGGGACTCACGAGGCCCTACCTCAAGGCGGGTTGTGCCTGGTCTTGGGTCTTTAACAGTTGTGCGTTCCTGCGAGACGGTTAGGTATAAATGCTCTGCGTCCTCAGGTCCCGGCCCTCGAGCGAGCTCAGCCGCCACTGGTATGCCAGGTCGCGATGCCATGGTCAAGGCCAGGGGGTGAGGGATGGAGAGCCAGTAAGAGCTCCTGAGTCACGATGCTCAAGAGCCCCCCTTTAACACGCAAGCAAATTGTATGAGAGAGGAAGGGACCCGTGGTTGATGGCAATCGAGCAGGTGATTATCACAGGTAGATTAGGCATGAAAGGCAACCATCTTAGGTAAATGCAGAATGGATACATGCCAGTGGGTCAGACCCAAGCGGCTTGGGGATGATGCAGCCCGAGGGGCGCCCCCATCAAGGTAAGATAAAGATAGAAAAAGAGATACATGCCGCAGGGATGGACCCATGTGGTCTGGGAATGATGCAGCCCTGAAGGCGCTCCGAGCTGAAATGAACTTGGAAGATGTCACCTGGTTTCATTGTAGAGGGTGTGTTGGGGCAGTTGAAGATGCGCGGTGAAGGGGCCGACCCTCACGAGCCACCGGGGCCCTCAGCCTCAGGAGGCTCTAGGGGGCCAGGTGGTTCCTTGAGGACCGTCTCCATCTCTTCTAGGATCGCGTGTTGTCTGGCCTCCTGAGCTACCAGGATGCTCCCCGGGTGACGCTGGTAGGTGGAAGCCACATTCGGCAGGCTGAAAGGCATGCGAACGTAGCTGTGTGGCGGACCCTCGCAGCGTCCCACACGCGAAGGCCAGAAGCGCTCATGAGATGCGGCTCGGTTGAGCCCTGGGACGTCGATGCAGATGCGCAGCCCACCATCCTCACCTGGATGGGGAGCCACGCCAGGCGAGCGGCGGTCGCCACGCACGGCCCTCGCTTCCTGAAGCTCCTGAGTGGTCTTGGCGATGAACTCCTGAACGTTGGGCTTTGCACGCCTTGTGCCTTCCTGAGGGAAATGTGCCGCGAAGCACGCCTCCAAGTGGTGCCCGAGCGCCTCCCGCGTGATGTTGGCGAGGTCCGAGGCCCTCCAGAAGAGAGCCCCTGAGCTCTGCCCGAGGAGGGCGCTAGGCGCGCCTTCCTATGCGATGGAAGGAGGCACCCCAAGCATGGGCGCTGATCCTGACATGGCACCACCCGAGGCGCCGACCTCCTGAAGCCCTGTGCGGAGCAGTTGCTTCTTCTTCTTGGGGATAGCCTCAGGAGGGTTCTCGCCCTTGCTGTTCGGGTCCTCGATTGTTGTGGCTTGGAAGGCATGCTCGAGGGAGCACACCGCATCTCTCTCTTCACAGGGGACCGTGATGATTCCGCCGCTTCCTGGCATCTTGAGGACATTGTAGCTGTGGTGGGTCACTGCCATGAACTTGGCCAGGGCTGGATACCCGAGGATGTCATTGTACGGTAGGTGGATATGGGTGATGTCGAAGTCGATGAGCTCCGTGCGGTAGTTGTCGCGCTGTCCGAAGGTGATAGGGAGGCAGACCTGCCCTATCGGGGTGGTGGAACCGTCGGCATCTCCTGAGAAGGGCTTGGTAGGCTAGAGCTGATCGTATGGCACTTGAAGGTTGTCGAACATCTCAACAGACAGGACATTAAGCCCTGCGCCGCCACTGATAAGGGTCTTGGTGACTTGCACGTTGCTGATGACTGGTGAACAGAGCATCGGGAGAACGCCAGCAGTAGCTGCGCACTTGAGTTGATCTGCCGAGCTGAAGGTGATGGCGCACTTGGACCCCCTGACCGGGCGCGTGGCCTCGACCCTGGGGAGGGCTGCGTTCACCTCGCTAGCAAACTGCTTGAAGATACGCTGAGAGGCTGGGGCTTGAGCTCCGCCCAAGATGCAAGCGATAGCACGTGGCTCCTGGAAGTCCCCAGCCCCCTCGTCCTGATGATGGTCGTCATTCCTTCTTGGCAACGGCGACAGCAGAGGGAGGCATGCTTTACCCTGGGGCGGTCCTCGCGAGGCTGGTCCCTCCAGGCGCCCTCGCGAGGCTGGTCCTACCAGCGATCCTCACGAGGTCGGTCACGCCACTCCTGGTGAGGGCCACGGTCGTCCCATCGTCCTCTGCCACGCCCTCCTCCTCGGTCGTAGCCCCGGTCGTCGCACTCGGGGCGTCGACTGAAGCATCCTTCTTGAGCGGCCCTAAGCTCCTGGCAATCATTGGTGTTGTGGGTGTGGAGGTTGTGGTAGGCACGGAACGATCGACTGCCTTTGGACCACTCCGGCTGGTCCCTGCCGTGCTTCGTGTCTGGTTCCGCCGCGAGCACGGCCACTCCCTTGCACTTCACGTCCTTGGCCTTGGTCTTCTTTTCTTCCGGGCCGGCAGCTGGGAGCTCGACGAGGGAGAGGCGTCCCTCCTCAGCTCTTGCGCACTTGGTCGCTAGGTTGAACAGCTCCAGAGATGTGCACAACTCGTCGTGGATGGCGAGCTCCTCCTTCATCTTGACATCACGAACGACATTAGAGAATGCTGAGATGATGGCCTCGTCCGTCACCTTGGGGGTCTTGAGGCGGATGTTGTTGAAGCGCTGGATGTATTTCTGCAGGGTGTCCCCGGGCTGCTGCTTGATGCGGCATAGGTCACCCGCGGCCGGGGGGGGGGGGGGGGGGTCGCGAATGCCCTGGAAGTTGGCGATGAAGCGGCTGCGCATTTCGTCCCAGGAGGAGATCGAGCCGGGAGGCAGGTTCAGGAGCCACGAGCGGCACCGTCCTTGAGTGCCATGGGAAACCAGTTCGCCATGAATTTCTCGTCGCCTTTGGCCGCCTCGATGCTCAACTCGTAGAGCTGCAAGAACTCCACAGGGTCGGGGTGCCGTCATAGCGAGGTGGCAGGTCCGTCTTGAAATTGCCCGGCTAGGCGACGCTATGCAACTCGGGGGTGAAGGCGCGGCAGCCTGTTGTGGTCACCGGGGCCCTTTGCTGACGCGGTGCTTGCTCTTGATGGTACCCGCGCACCGCTGCCAGAGGTAGTACGCGGTCTTGTCATGCCGGTGCAGGGAGCACGGGGGCGCCTTCTTGAGGCCAAGGGATTTCTTGACAGCTTCCTCCTTCTCGCGCGTGCGCCGGACGCGATGGGTCATGCCTAGAGGCCGCGTGCCTTGGCGCCAGGGCGCCGTCTTGGGGTATAGGTGGTGGAGGCTCTCCATGAGCCATCTCGCCCGTACCTGGCAGAGGGCGAGGCAATGAGAGGGACGGCGCGGAGAGCCCCCTGCGGCGCTGACGAGCTCAGTGATGCGAGCAAGCCATTCTTCGTAGAGGTCGTCGACGGGGCGGTAACATAGGAGCTCGCGTGCCATAAGCAGCACGGCCTGCGCGTCCGTGGGGGCGCGATGAGCATGGGATGACGAGCCAGTTGGGGTCAGCGACGGAGTGGCGGTGCGGCCATCCTGCCGCACCAAGGCGTGCAGCGAGGATGCTTGCTGCTCATTCCTCGCCGGGCCGGTGGCGGCGTTGGCGACAGGCGACGGAGAACGACGGGGAGATCCGCCGACAGGAGCCGTCCGGGCGACGCGAGTGGCAAGAGTGTCCCGGCGCTCTGCGCGGGCTCGGCGGGCGTCAGACATGGATGCGATGAAGCGATGGGACGCGGATCAGCAAAAGGAAGACTTCGGCGCAACGCGCCAAATGTTGGATTTAGGGTTTTGGCAAAACCCTTGAGGTTCGAACACTGGGGTGCGCACGAAGATTCCCCCCTACCGAATCTCGCTCTCAACCTCGCCGCTGTCGGATGTCGGGTTCCGGCAGACCCTCAAGGTTCGAACTCTACGGTGCGCATGAAGATCTCTCCCCTACCGATCTACGCTTGATTGCCTCATGAGATCTAGGCTAGAAACGATGAACAACGCAAGGGACACGAGATTTATACTGGTTCGGGCCACCGTTGTGGTGTAATACCCTACTCCAGTGTGTGGTGTGGTGGATTGCCTCAGGGGCTAATGATGAACAGTACAAAGGGAGAACGGCCTCGCGAGAGGTGTTCTTGGACTGATGCAATGAACTGCTCGGGTGAGTTCGATCGCCTCTCTCTCTCTCTCTCTCTCTTGGCTTTCCAAAGTCTCCTCCCTCTCTACCGTGGTGGCTAGTCCTATTTATAGAGGCCCTGGGCCTCTTCCCAAATATTGAGCGGGAAGGGCGCCAACAACGGCCATTTCAAAGGGTAACATCTAGTACAAGTTATCTTGACTAAAGTTGGTCTTGGGCTGCCAAAGCACTGGCGATGATGCCGTCTTGGGCTCCACGGTGACCTCCATCCTGCCGCTCCGCTGGTCTTGGTTTCGTTGCACTGAAATGGCAACCTTTGCCTGATGCCTCGGTACTCCAAGTCTGTGCTTGCCCCCTTTGCACCAAAGAGGAAACAAGGACACTGCGCAGGCCGGCGCTCGCCTCGCGCCCGCCTGGCCTCGATCGTCATGGCTTGCGTCACGAGCACCTCGCGAGGTACCCTGCCTTGATCTCTCCGCCTCCTCGCGAGCCTGCCTGACGAGGCCGTCCCTGAGGAAGCCTTGCATCGTCCGCCCCGCGAGGCTTGGCCCCTCGCGAGGGTCTTGAGTCTTGTGCTCATGAAGATCGGCCGTACTGGGCCACCACTTTAGCCATGCCGCAGGCCGCACGCAGGCAAGTCTGGGGACCCCCATTCCCAGAACACCGACAGTAGCCCCCGGGTCCAAGGCGTGCTCGGACTTGGCTTAGCGAAGAAGCGAAGGGGCAAGTGCGGAGCGCCGCGGGCCCCATCAGCCTGCACCCTTGGGCGCCGCGTGGCGGTTGATTGGACATGGGCGTCACCGCTTCCCCACGCTCTCTCATCATGTGCCTCGCTAGGCGGCCACGAGATTTACACACAGTTATCTTCCCTTCGCAGCCTGTGCACTTCTTGCTCCTCTTTCCTCCTCGAGCCTCTACTCCCGCCTCTGATCCATCTCGAGCTCTTCCCTCGTTCCCCCCTTTTCTGCCATCTTCAATGCGGTGCTTTCCCATTACCAGATCCACATGATGCATCTTGGCCCCCAATCCATTGCTCTGCTTGCTGTCTTCGCCTTCATCTGTGAGGCCATGGTGGGGATTCCTCCTTCCGTTGCCCTTCTGCGCCACTTCTTCTCGCTGTGCTTGTCCGATCCTTCCCAGTGTTTGGGGTGCGTGAGCTTCCAGGCCATGCCGGAGACGGCCGCCTCGGGGATCGATTTTAGCCTCCCACCTTCTGCGAGCGGGTTCCGGGAGCGGTGGTTGTACGTGGACGTTGGGGTGCCCAGCCCCCTGCTCGCGCACCCAACTCTGCCTGCTATTCCCAAACCTGGTTGGGATCACGAAGAACTCACGAGCCCCCAACTTGCCTTCGTTTGGAATCGCTTCGTGAGGTTGAGGGAGCTTGAGGTGACGGTGCCCAAGATGGTGAAGGAGTTCCTCCGGCGCCGCATCGCTCCTCTACAGTGCCATTCCCGCCCAATGTGGACTTACATCGGTCGCCAGGTCCATATGAGGCTCCAGGAAGGGGATCTCGCGCCCGAGACATTGAAGAAGGTGCTGCTGGTCTTGACAGGTGACCCCTCTCCTGGCAGCGCTGGCCATGGGGTCACCCTGTTGTATCTTTGTAGAAACAGGGCGATTTTGCGAGGCAGATGCATCGTTTAGACGAATGGGGGCTGTGCCCAGCCAACCTTGTGGGACCTCGCGAGAATCCGGTTGTCGTGGTCCTTCCCCCGGCTGCCCGCGCCGACCTCGCCTCAGGAGTCGTTGCAGGGAAGCAAGGATTGGCGGGAGCCGAGGGGCCTGATGTCGAGGTGCTGATGTCGCGCGGGGCTCCCGAGGCGCCCTCCTCCGGAGCTGATGGTACCCCTCACGAGGTGGTGGCTGACGAGGGAACGCGGCCTGCCGCTCCCGAGTCTAAAGCCCCCGAGACCCCGTCAGGCCACCAAGAGGTGGTGTCTGATTGCTCCCCTCTGGCTTGTGCTCCTGATGCAGGCTGGCCTAATGCTTCGGCTCCTATGCCGCGCGCCGGCCCTCACGTCACGAGCTTGGGCCGGTTCCACATAGACTTCGAGGCCCTTCGCACGAGGAGAGAGGCGTCTGGTGGTGATGAGCGCCCGCACTGCCCATTGAAGCACAGGAAGTACTTCGCCATGGACGAGTAAGTCTCTCCTTCTCATGGTTCCTTGCCTGCCCCTCTTTTGCTGACCGTGGCCTTTCAGGATTCCCTCCGACGAGCCTGTGGAGCCAGCTGAAGAGCCAGTCCCTCAGGCTCCTCCTCCATCACCAAAATCAACTGCCTCGGGTTCGCGTGCCGCCTCGGGTGCAAGTTTGGCTGGAGAGGCAGGCCATCCTGCGGCGCATCTTGGTCCTGTCATCGCGCCGCTCTTCCCTCCTGAGCCCTCCCTGGGTACATCTAGCTTGCCCAGAGCTCCTTCATCGATCATCGGCGGCGAGTGGCTGAAGCTGATCTTCGGGTCCCCAGCGGGAGGTGAATTGACGCCAGGCTGGGTCTCTCGCGGTGCCCGCCCGGTGATCGCAGAGGCACCAGCCCCCAGCCCCCTGCCGAAAGGGGGCGAACCGCCCCAAGGCCCTCCGTCAGCGTCGACGGTGGAGGATGGTATTGACGACGTGCTTGGGAGTGCGCGGGAGCGCAGAATTCTCCGCCAAGAGTTCCTCCGAAGGCCATTCGATGCAGTGGGCCAGCTCGGCGCAGAGTTGGCGGCTGAGACGCGCGTCTCGAAGCTGAAGGCTTGAGGCTGGTTGAGGAGTGGCACAAGCTGAAGGAGGCTGTTGGTCTCGCGCACCACCAGTGTGACCTCAAGAATGCCAAGTCCGAAGTGTCCTTGGCGGCGTCTCGGTAGGCCTGTGCCCGGGCCCTCGAAGAAGCTCAGGAGGCTGACAAGTGATGCGAAGCTACGGAGGAGTGCGCGTGGGAGCTCCAGGACTGGTGCAACTCCCTGGAGCAGCAGGTGGAGCTGTGCTGATCCACCCTCGCACTACTGAAGGGAGGGCCTGCTGAAGAGGAGGAACTCCGGAGGCGTGAGGAAGCGCTGACGCTGGAGACTGCCGAGCGCAACTGAAAGCACAAGTGCCCTCCAGGTGGTTTTGGTAAATAATGTCAACATATCTCTTGTTGGACTAACACTTTCATCTAGTATGTTTCAGATAAGTTCAACAATGGAGTGGCATGGACTAAAAGATGTGGGAACTCCTTCAAGATGCTAAGTACAAAGGATTGGCTCAAGCTTCCAGCTCAAGACTCTTCATTTTATATTTTTAGTGATCCAAGATCACATTGAGTCTATAGGAAAAGCCAATACTATCAAGAAGGGATGAGGTGTTGCTTAATGAGTTTCTTGCTCCACAATGCTCAGTGATATGCTCCTAGACCCTCAACTACTTTCCCACTTCCACACATATGACCTAAACCTAGAGTCAAACTCGGCCCCACCGATTCTTTCTATCCGGCGCCACCGAGTTCAGATGTCATAGCCACTGTCACAAACCCTAGACAAATCGGTCTCACCTATAGGGATCTCGGTCTCACCGAGATGGGATTGTAATCTCTCTATGTATGTCCATTATCAAAATCGGTCTCACCGAGTTTGAGCAATCGGTACTACCGAGGTTACAATGCAAACTCTCTGGTTAACTTATTACCAAAATCGGTCCCACCGAGCTTGAGTAATCGGTCCCACTGAGTTTACCTAACCAACTCTCTGGTTAGCTAATTACCAAAATCGGTCTCACCGAGTTTGTGTAATCGGTCTCATCGAGATTACGTTATGCCTTAACCCTAACCATATCGGTCCTACCGAGTTGCATATCGGTCCCACCGAAAATCCTAACGGTCACTAGATTTACTAAATCGGTCCGACCGAGTTTGTTGATTCGGTCCCACTGAGTTTGGTAAATTGTGTGTAACGGTTAGATTTTGTGTGGAGGCTATATATACCCCTCCACCTCCTCTTCATTCGTGGAGAGAGCCATCAGAACAAACCTACACTTCCAACTTACCAGTTTTGAGAGAGAAGTACCTACTCATGTGTTGAGGCCAAGATATTCCATTCCAACCATATGAATCTTGATCTCTAGCCTTCCCCAAGTTGCTTTCCACTCAAATCTTTTTTCAACCAGATCCAAATCCTATGAGAGAGAGTTGAGTGTTGGGGAGACTATCATTTGAAGCACAAGAGCAAGGAGTTCATCATCAATGCACCATTTGTTACTTCTTGGAGAGTGGTGTCTCCTAGATTGGCTAGGTGTCACTTGGGAGCCTCCGACAAGATTGTGGAGTTGAACCAAGGAGTTTGTAAGGGCAAGGAGATCGCCTACTTCGTAAAGATCTACCGCTAGTGAGGCAAGTCCTTCGTGGGCGACGGCCATGGTGGGATAGACAAGGTTGCTTCTTCGTGGACCCTTCGTGGGTGGAGCCCTTCATGGACTCGCGCAACCGTTACCCTTCGTGGGTTGAAGTCTCCATCAACGTGGATGTACGATAGCACCACCTATCGGAACCACGACAAAAACATCCATGTCTCCAATTGCGTTTGAATCCTCCAAAGCCCTTCCCTTTACATTCTTGCAAGTTGCATGCTTTACTTTCCGCTGCTCATATACACTTTGCATGCTTGCTTGTTATGTATTGTGACTTTTAAACTTGTGCCTAAACTCCACTTAAATATAAAGAAGTTAAAAACTGCAACTTTGATACTTTGTGTCTAATCCCCCCCCCTCTAGACACCTCTTCTGAAGATCCTACAACTAGTATCAGAGCATTGGTCTCCATTGCCTTGGTTTAATCACCATTGGAGGAAGATGGATGAGTCTACTTTGGGGAGTCTTAGACATAGAGTGCCTATTCTTGATGGAGAGTATTTTCATGAGTGGAAAAAATGAGATGCTTGTAATTTTCAATCAATATCATTTGAACAAGTACATTGCTAGCCCTTGTGCATATCATGTTGATCCTATGCATCCTACCCCTGATGAGTCAATTGACATGATTCGCAATCTTAGAACTATTGAACTTATCATTAGAGGCTTGCCTAGAAACTTGATTAGAAACTTGCCTACTCTTAAGTGTGCCTACACCATATGGAAATTTCTTGAGGAACGCTTTCCAAATTATTCCTTGAAAAACTTGGATGAAATTCTCCATAAGTCTATTGCCTTGAGTAAGATGAGTACTAGTGATCCTATGTTTGGTGATCGTCTATTTGAGTTTACAAACCTTATGCGTGCCAAAGGAGATGTTGGAATTATTGGTGATATTATTTCCGAAGCTATAAGAATTCATAAGCAAGATCATTGTCAAACTCACTCTAACAAATTACCCTCTCTAGGACTTGATCCACCACATGACGATGTTGAACATGGATACTATGATGAGGATGATGATAGTGACTTCGATCTTGATGATGCAATGAGACATTTTGGTCTTATGGCAAATCTTCGGGGATATATGTCAGGAGGAAAGGAATGGGTTCTTGATAGTGGATGTACCGATCACATGACCGGAGATAAAGACATGTTTCGTGAGCTTGCAGAAAACGATGGTCCTCGAAAGTATGTCACTTTCGGTGACAACTCAAAGGGTAAGGTGGTTGGCCTCGGTAAGGTGGCCATCTCACATGATAGCTCCATTCAGATGTTATGCTCGTTGAATCTCTTGGCTACAACTTACTTTCACTATCTAGACTTGCTGATTTCGGTTTCAATGTCCTATTTACTGAAGTAGATTGCCAAGTGTTTCGTAGAGATAATCATAAAATGGTCTTTACCGGTGTTCGTTGAGGTGATCTTTACATTGTTGATTTCACTAAAAAGGCTCAACCTAAAACTTGCTTCATTGCTAAATCCTCAAAAGGTTGGTTATGGCATAGACGACTAGGTCACGTTGGCATAAGAAACCTTGACAAGCTTATTAAAGGGAATCATATCATTGGTGTTTACGATGTCATATTTGATAAGGATAGACTTTGAAGTGCTTGTCAAGCATGTAAACGGGTTGGAGGAAGTCATCCCGTGAAAAACATCATGACCACAAGGAGGCCACTTGAGCTACTTCACATGGATCTTTTTGGTCCCAACGCTTACAAGAGTCTCGGTGGAAATTCTTTTGGTCTAGTTATAGTTGATGATTTTTCAAGATTTACGTGGGTGTTCTTTCTCGATGATAAATCGCAAGTCCACAAGATCTTCAAAAACTTCGCCAGGAAGGCTCAAAATCAATTTGAAGTGAAGATCAAGAAGGTTCGCAGCGACAATGGAACGGAGTTCAAGAAC
Organism: Triticum aestivum; assembly: GCF_018294505.1. Taxonomy (NCBI): domain Eukaryota; kingdom Viridiplantae; phylum Streptophyta; class Magnoliopsida; order Poales; family Poaceae; genus Triticum; species Triticum aestivum. Next base: position 546,488,249 of record NC_057798.1, on the reverse strand, counting down.
ATAAATGTGGACACCTTTCTTGACGAAGAAGGGATTTCACATGAGTTCTCGGCTACGTACACACCTCAAAAAAATGGAGTTGTTGAGAGGAAGAACCGGACGCTCATCGAAATGGCAAGAACGATGCTTGATGAGTACAAGACGCCGAAGCACTTTTGGGCAGAAGCGGTTGAGACAGCTTGTCATGCAACAAATCGCTTGTATCTTCACAAGCTACTCGGCAAGACAGTATACAAGCTCCTCACCGGTAACAAACCCCAAGTTGGATACTTTCGAGTATTCGGCTTAAAGTGCTACATTCTTGATAAGCATCGTCGTTCTAAATTTTCTCATAAGTCTCATGAAGGTTTCCTACTAGGTTATGGCTCAAACTCTCACACTTACCGTGTCTACAACAATTTCACCCGAAAGGTTGGACAGACAGTAGATGTGAAGTTTGATGAATCTAACGGCTCGCAAGTAGAGCAAATGCCAATTGATGTAGGAGACAAAGATCCTTTAGAAGCAATCCAAGACTTGTCTATTGGCAAGGCCCGTCCAACGGAAGTGAAGGAGAGTACCTCGTCCGTCCAAGTGGAAGCTTCTACTTCATGACAAGGTGAACCAAGAGTTGATATGGAAGCATCCACAAGTGGGACACACCAAGATGAAAAAAACGAGGAAGTGCATCAAGATGAACGTCAACAACCTCCTTCTCCACCACGACAAGAGAACGACAACGCCAACAATGAAGAAGGCCAAGAAGAAGAACAAGATGAAGAAGAAGTTCAACCAAGAACCAAGCAAAAGCTTTTACGAGTTCGAGCAAGAATTGCTAAAGACCATCCCGTAGAGCAAATCTACAATGATATTCAAACCGGGAGAATCACTCGCTCTAAAACTCGTTTAGCTAACTTTTGTGAAAATTATTCTTTCATCTCTAGCATTGAACCTATGAAGGTCGAAGAAGCATTGGAAGATCCGGATTGGATAAATGCTATGCATGAAGATATACACAACTTTGAGAGAAACCAAGTTTGGACATTGGTTGAGAAGCCCGACAACAACCACAACATCATCGGTACCAAATGGGTGTTTCGCAACAAGCAAGATGAAGATGGACAAGTAGTTCGCAACAAAGCACGTCTCGTCGCCCAAGGCTACACACAAGTCGAAGGTATGGACTATGGTGAGACTTATGCTCCCGTTGCTAGACTTGAATCCATTCGCATCTTACTTTCCTATGCTAATCACCATGATATCACCTTATACCAAATGGACATTAGAAGTGCCTTTCTAAATGGTGAAATAGAGGAGGAAGTTTATGTTAAACAACCTCCCGGCTTTGTCAATCCTAAGAAACCCAATCATGTTTACAAACTTCACAAAGCTCTTTATGGTCTTAAACAATCTCCTAGAGCTTGGTATAAATGCTTGACCAAGTTTATTCTTGAAAAGGGATTTGAAATTGGGAAAATTGATTCCACACTTTTTACTAAAAGGGTTAATGGAGAATTATTTGTATGCCAAATTTATGTTGATGATATCATATTTGGATCAACTAACCCTCATTTTAGTGAGAAGTTTGGGAAGCTAATGTCCGAAAAGTTTGAGATGTCTATGATGAGTGAACTCAAATTCTTTCTTGGGTTGCAAATCAAGCAAACTAAGGAAGGTACTTTTGTTTCTCAAACGAAGTACACTAAGGACTTATTCAAGAAGTTCAATATGCAAGAATGCAAAGGTATGACTACACCCATGCCTACTAGTGGACATCTTGATTTGACCAAAGATGGTGAACTGGTTGATCAAAAGGTTTATCGCTCTATGATTGGTTCGTTGTTATACCTATGTGCTTCACGTCCTGATATTATGCTAAGTGTGTGCATGTGTGCAAGATACCAAGCTGATCCTAAAGAATGTCATCTTAAGGCCGTAAAAAGGATAGTGAGATACTTAATTCATACACCAAATTTTGGCATTTGGTATCCTAAGAGGGCCTCTTTCGATCTTGTTGGCTACTCTGACTCGGACTATGCCAGAGACAAGGTTGATAGAAAGTCCACTTCGGGTACTTGTCAATTTCTTGGTAGATATCTTGTGTCTTGGTCCTCCAAGAAACAAAACTCGGTATCCTTATCTACTGCCGAAGTGGAGTACATTGCCGCTGGTTCATGTTGTGCTCAATTACTTTGGATGACCCAAACTCTTAAAGATTATGGGATATATGTGAAACATGTTCCATTGCTTTGTGACAATGAAAGTGCTATCAAAATTGGTCATAATCCCGTACAACATTCTCGAACTAAGCATATTGAAGTTCGTCATCATTTCATTCAAGATCATGTTGCTAAGGGTGACATTAATCTTAAGCATGTTCGTACTGAAAAGCAATTAGCGAATATATTCACTAAACCTCTTGATGAGAAAGTGTTTTGCAGGTTGAGAGGAGAATTGAACATCATAGATGCTTCAAACTTGGTGTAGAAACTCCATTGGATACATGCAAGACATGAGCTTATGACTAATCCTTGATATTTCTCTTATGATGAAAATCCTATGTCTTGGATATATTTGCATCTTGCATGTTATATAACCCATGTAGGTACTTGGTTGAATCAAATTCCATGAGATTGTAATCTACTCACATCTTGAGCAATCTCTACATCACCAAGTCTCTACACTATGGTCCTGTCATCGTGCCGCTCTTCCCTCGTGAGCCCTCCCTGGGCACATCGAGCTTGCCCATAGCTCCTTCATCGATCATCGGCGGCGAGTGGCTGAAGCTGATCTTCGGGTCCCCAGCGGGAGGTGAATTGACGCCAGGCTGGGTCTCTCGCGGTGCCCGCCCGGTGATCGCAGGCGCACCAGCCCCCAGCCCCCTGCCAAAAGGGAGCGAACCGCCCCAAGGCCCTCCGTCGGCATCAACGACGGAGGATGGTGTTGAAGACGTGCTTGGGCGTGCGCGGGAGCGCAGAGTTCTCCACCAAGAGTTCCTCCGAAGGGCAGTCGATGCAGTGGGCTAGCTCGGCGCAGAGCTGGCAGCTGAGACGCGCGTCTCGAAGCTGAAGGCTTGAGGCTGGTTGAGGAGTGGCGCAAGCTGAAGGCGGCTGTTGGTCTCGCGCGCCACCAGCGTGACCTCGAGAATGCCAAGGCCGAAGTGTCCTTGGCGGTCTCTCGGGAGGCCTGTGCCCGGGCCCTCGAAGAAGCTCAGGAGGCTGACAAGTGACGCAAAGCTATGGAGGAGCGCGCGTGGGAGCTCCAGGACTGGTGCAACTCCCTGGAGCAGCAGGTGGAGCTGTGCCAATCCGCCCTCACACTGCTGAAGGGAGGGCCCGCTGAAGAGGAGGAACTCCGGAGGTGTGAGGAAGCATTGACGCTGGAGACTGCCGAGCTCAACTGAAAGCACAAGTGCTCTCCAGGTGGTTTTGATAATTAATGTCAACATATCTCTTGTTGGACTAACACTTTCATCTAGTATGTTTCAGATAAGTTCAACAATGGAGTGGCATGGACTAAAAGATGTGGGAACTCCTTCAAGATGCTAAGGACAAAGGATTGGCTCAAGCTTCAAGCTCAAGACTCTTCATTTTATATTTTAGTGATCCAAGATCACATTGAGTCTATAGGAAAAGCCAATACTATCAAGAAGGGATGAGGTGTTGCTTAATGAGTTTCTTGCTCCACAGTGCTTAGTGATATGCTCCTAGACCCTCAACTACTTTCCCACTTCCACACATATGACCTAAACCTAGAGTCAAACTCGACCCCACCGATTCTTTCTATCCGACGCCACCGAGTTCACATGTCATAGCCACTGTCACAAACCCTAGACAAATCGGTCTCACCGATAGGGATCTCGGTCTCACCAAGATGGGATTATAATATCTCTGTGTATGTCCATTATCGAAATCAGTCTCACTGAGTTTGAGCAATCGGTACTACCGAGATTACAATGCAAACTCTCTGGTTAACTTATTACCAAAACCGGTCCCACCGAGTTTGAGTAATCGGTCCCACTGAGTTTACCTGACCAACTCTCTGGTTAGCTAATTACCAAAATCGGACTCACCGAGTTTGTGTAATCGGTCTCACCGAGATTACGTTATGCCCTAACCCTAACCATATTGGTCCTACCGAGTTGCATATCAGTCCCACCGAAAATCCTAACGGTCACTAGATTTACTAAATCAGTTCGACCAAGTTTGTTGATTCGGTCCCACCAAGTTTGGTAAATTGTGTGTAACGGTTAGATTTTGTGTGGAGGCTATATATACCCCTCCACCTCCTCTTCATTCGTGGAGAGATCCATCATAACAAACCTACACTTCCAACTTACCAGTTCTGAGAGAGAACTACCTACTCATGTGTTGAGGCCAAGATATTCCATTCCAACCATATGAATCTTGATCTCTAGCCTTCCCCAAGTTGCTTACCACTCAAATCTTCTTTCCACCAGATCCAAATCCTATGAGAGAGAGTTGAGTGTTGGGGAGACTATCATTTGAAGCACAAGAGCAAGGAGTTCATCATCAATGCACCATTTGTTACTTCTTGGAGAGTGGTGTCTCCTAGATTGGCTAGGTGTCACTTGGGAGCCTCCGACAAGATTTTGGAGTTGAACCAAGGAGTTTGTAAGGGCAAGGAGATCGCCTACTTCGTGAAGATCTACCACTAGTGAGGCAAGTCCTTCGTGGGCGACGGCCATGGTGGGATAGACAAGCTTGCTTCTTCATGGACCCTTCGTGGGTGGAGCCCTTCGTGGACTCACGCAACCGTTACCCTTCGTGGGTTGAAGTCTCCATCAACGTGGATGTACGATAGCACCACCTATTGGAACCACGACAAAAACATCCGTGTCTCCAATTGCATTTGAATCCTCCAAAACCCTTCCCTTTACATTCTTGCAAGTTGCATGCTTTACTTTCCGCTGCTCATATACTCTTTGCATGCTTGCTTGTTATGTATTGTGAATGTTAAACTTGTGACTAAACTCCACTTAAATCTAAAGAAGTTAAAAACTGCAACTTTGATACTTAGTGTCTAATCCCCCCCCCCTCTAGACACCTCTTCTCAAGATCCTACAGCAACCTCGATCTGGAGCGGTTGGAGACGAGGGAGCGCCAGGTTGCCCAGGCGGAGGATGATGTCGGTGCGCGGGAGGCCCAGATACAGGAGGAGATCGACCATCGTGTGGCGGAGGCTTGCGCCGGGCTTGCGCGCCAGTATGCAGAACGGCTGGAGTTGATCAGGGCTGAAGCCACGGGCAGGACTGCTGCCCTAAGGACCGTGCTGATTGAAGCTACACAGAGAGCTGAGGCCACCGCTGGTGCGCTAAGCTCGGCATAGGCCGAGCTGGCCTCCTCCCGCGCTGAGCTGCTTCTTCTTCAACGACGGGTTGATGACGTCGAGGCCGTCGTAGTGCGAAATGCGGACAAGATCCGCCAGCGGCAGACGTAGGAGCACATGCACGGCCCCATGCTCTGAACGCTTAGGGAAAGGGCCAACACGGCCTTGGGCAACATCTGCGAGGTTGTCGCCAAGGTGTCGCACGTGACCAACTACGTCGGCAACCTCCAGTTTTTCACTGACGTGGTGACGCATCTGGAGAACCACTCTGAGAGGTCTCGCCAGCTAGTGGAGGAATGGAGTTGCGGTCTGCTCGCACAGGCATTTTCCCACGTTTTCAGCCATCTTCAGAACCTCGATCCCCTCTTCGACTTTGATGCCGCCATCGCCCCAGTGCCTGAGGCCATTCGGGGCGACCTAGCGCGGTGGGTGGAGCACAACGTTAATGCGCTTGTCTGGGCCTTCACTTCTGACGATATGGAAACCTTTGCCTGATGCCTCGGCACTCCGCGCCTATGCTTTCCCCTTAGCACCAAAGGGGAAATGAGGACACTGCACGTGCTAGCGCCCGCCTGGCCTTGGTCGTCATGGCTTGCGTCACGGGAACCTTGTGATGTACCCCTTGCCTTGATCTCTCCGCCCCCCGGCGAGCCCGCTTGGTGAGGCCGCTCCTGGGGAGGCCTTGTGTCATCCGCCTCGCGAGGCTTGGCCCCTCGCAAGGGTCTTGAGTGTTAGTTGACGAAGACGGGCCGAACTGGGCCACTGGTGGAGCCACGCTACGGGCCGTAGGTAGGCAAGTCTGGGGACCCCCATTCCCAGAACGCCGACAATGGTGATCCTCTGGCATGGAAACCTGAAGATAAGATCGCTTCTACATCATCACCACCATCTCCTTCATCATCACCAAAAGAAATTTGAGTATCAGGTGTCTGTACTCCCCTTGGCTTTTGCCAACCTTGGGGGAGATGCCCCGGTATCGTATCATCCCCACTATATTTTGCCTTTACTTTTCTTAGTTTGATCCATGGTAATCATTTGCTTTAGATGAATAAAAGTTTAGTTCAATCCTTTCTTTTCGAGAGTTTGCTTAGTGATCTATCTTTGTAATCGTGTGCGAGATATAACGTTTAGTTTGAGTTTTGCTTTCTTTACTTTCTTTTTCAATAAAAAGAAAGGAAATAATGAAAAAGATCATATGCTAATCTTATGGTAAGTGATGACATTACACAAGAAAAAGTATAAGTAGAAAATTTTATTGTAGATTGACAAACATAGCATTCGTCAATGATGCAACTCATGAAAGAATTAATAAGGCAAGAGAAGATTCACACGCAAATACACTATCCTGGAAATCTTTTGTGATCGTGAGCACCCATCAAAATATTATATGCCAAAATTGTTGACATTGGACAAGGAAGACAATGTAATGATTTATGTTTTTTCATATTCACATAGAAGTTATATTGTCATAGATCCTTCAACATGTGGTGCCTGCCCCTATCTTTGCTAGCCAAAAATTCCGCACTAAGTAGAGATACTACTTGTGCATCCAAAACCCTTAAAAACCCAAATCTTGTTTGAGAGTCCACCATACCTACCTATGGATTGACTAAGATCCTTTAAGTAAGTTGTCAACGTGCAAAAGGGCAATAAAAATTGCTTCTAAAAGTGTAGGATCATTTAGTGTAAAGGAAAATTGAGCGTTGTACGAACTTGTGATGGCAAAGAATAAAAGCGACAGACTGCATAATAAAGGTTGCCATCATAAGGGGCAATATAACATGACATTCTCTTGCACTAAGGGGTTGAGCAAACAAACAAAAAGTGCATGGCAACCTCTGCTTCCCTCTACGAAGGGCCTATCTTTTACTTTCATGTATTTACCTTCATGCAAGAGTCAAAGTTCTTCTCTCTATTCCCTTTTATTTTCTCCTTTGGAAAGCATCATGTGGTGAGGAAAGATCTAGGCACATATATCCAATTGAATATGGGTAGCATGAGTTATTATTGTTGACATCACCCTTGAGGTGAATGCGTTGGGAGGTGAAATTATAAGCACCTATCTTTCTATGTGTTCGGTTGAAATGTTTAACTCATGTGTACGCGGTGAGTGTTAGCAATCATAGAAGACTAAATGATGGTTGAGTATGTGGACTTTCCTAAAGGCTCCAATACGTGACCGTTCCTGAAAAGATGATGAATTGTAGTTGCAAAGTTGACCGAGAAAAAAGTTTGTTGGTTTCCAATGGAGTCTATGCTTTATACTTCGATGTTGTGATTGTTGGTTTCTATGGTAGGGTGCATCGACTACAAATTAAAATTTTCCTACGCGCAGAACAACCAAGAACATTCTACGGGAGATGTATTACAGTTCGTTACCACTAGACGCGTAGTGCCGTGCAGCGGAAGAAGAGTTGGGGCAGCGCGTCCGCGTGGATCGTCTCCTTCTCGTACGATCTCCCTCGAACAGCCGGTCGTCTGATCCCACGTACAACGCCTCTAACGGTATCCGCGCGTGCAGGAGGAACACCGTGCGGCGGACTGCTAGGTCCGATCACACAGTCGGCAGCGAGTGGGGGTGGCTATTTGCAACACATGCAAACCCTAGTCGCAGTGCCGAAGCGATCAACCGCATGAGTGTGCTGCACCTCCACTTTATATAGGCGTCTGTCCAGGGCTCAACACTTGGGCCTCGCACGGACCCTAAAGCCCACAAGTCTACTCGGTCACGTTCCTAGTCCAGTTCGGATCACATCCGACCGGTGTCCTACAAACCGACCTCGTAGGTTCCTTCCCTTAAGCGCGCGACCCCTTAGGTTCAGGTCGGCTTGGTCACAGTTCGGATCACCTCCGACCTGCACGGTTGGTAGCGGCCTCTAGCAAGGCATGCCGACCACCAAGCAGACTATGAAGCTGGTTAGGTGAACATGTACAACGTGTCACACTTCTATTCCCTTTGCCACACGATATATGTTGACGGGCTCAAGGCAAGACTGTCATCCTTGTGCTAGCCCGACCTCTTTCTCGTTCTAGTGATACCGACCACAATCCGGATTATCTCATAATCCTTGTCGCATGGCCATGCTTATCCTGGTTGGATCGCACGAGGGGCCCAGAGTATATCTCTCCTGATCGAAGGGCCAATTCCCATCTTGCTCGACCACGTCTCGCAGCATGGGCCTGGACAAGCCCGAAACCTACCTTTGTAACTACCCAGTCATGGAGTAGCATTTGGTCGGCCCAAAGCAAGTCTGTAACCATCCCGAGTACATGCGTCAGCTCAGGTCTTAGGACATAGAACGTATGTTGTACTAGAGACTCATAGATGACATATTGCTGTGTCTCATAGTTGGATCTGTCCGACTCGGACCTTATCTCAACTCTGATCCGACTACGTGGAATCCGACCAGACATTTCCAAGTCCATATTATCTAGTTAGCATCCAATGCTCCATGGCTAGTGAGACCAAGCCACCGACCGTGTCATATGCTAGTCTAGTCGGCTGCGCGTCCACACAACCCTTTTGACTAGGGACCTTTTAGGACAGTCACCATACAATGCCTAGTCCCACAAACAAGTCACGTACTTGCCAATACACATCATTGTATTATCTTTATTCATAAACACATAGGAAATATCATCATACATGATTGCCTCTAGGGCATATCTCCAACAGTCTCCCACTTGCACTAGAGTCAATCAAATAGGCATCGAATGCAATTCAGTGAGCTTTTCTTATCCATGCCATGCATATGATAGTTTGAGATGAACGTCCCATAGCTGGGCGGAAGAGAACCCAGAACAGCATCAGTAGCCAGCTCATCCAAGAGCGGGAATCCCAACGATCCAAAGCTTGCACATATCCGATCATTTTGATCACATGCGGGCTCAGTGGATCACCTTCCTTCAGCTTGCAATCCATCAAGGATCACCAGACGTTGAACCTTTCGGTCCTAGCCTGTGTCTGAAACATGCTCTTGATACTCTCGACCATATCGTAAGCCTCAACATTTTCGAAATGCTGTTGCAAATCGGGCTCCATACAAGCCAGCATCAGACTGCTGATCTCCGTTGATTCATCAACGAGTTTCTGGTAGGCATTCTTAGTTGTGGCATTAGCATTATCGGCAGGTTCCTCTGGAAGTGGATCCTCTAGAACATGTTCCTTTTTATCGTGGTTGAGAACAATTCTCAGATTTCTATACCAGGTGGTAATGTTTGTTCCATTCAGTTTATCCTTTTCCAGAATTGATTTCAATGCAAAGTTGGGTTGAGCAGGTGGTGCCATTGATCTACAACATAATATATGCAATCACTAAGCAATGTGTTTATGTAGAGTAATTCTAGCCTAAACAGAAATACTCCCACTGAAGTTGGCATCCCTCCGCAAACTCTCAGTGATTCAGGATCCGACTAGCGCATGCGACTAGTGAGCTTTAGAATCACTTCTAGCCAACATACCTATCTGGTAAGCAACTCCTTGCTAATTGTATCTCTATACGACTCCTGTCGGCCGGGAAGGTATCTCATACCCCGGCTCCCAAACTTCTTTGCCACAAGGCCCAAAACCGTTTTGATAGCCTTGTCAAGTTAACCTGATGTAGTGCATGTCCGTGTCCGACACGAACCCTTCAGTTCAAGGACACCCAGCAGCACCCCAATTTTATGAGCCCACTACTAGACGCACTTGACGTGCGAAGGTGCAATATCGGGGATGCTAATTCGCCTGATATTCATGAGGGGTCTTTCTACTATTCTAACATGCATAGAAACAAAGAAGCATAACAATCACAAATAAACACATATTGTGAAATAGTATGGCTCCTTCATGGATGTTTTTCAGGTCGGCTCCGTCTCTGATGACCATCTAGGAACTCCATCTTGTTTGTCACGCCGAGATGCAAAACCACCGACCTGATCTCTATTATCCAACTACTACAACTAGTAATGAATTTTACATAGAGAATCACAAGTCGACACGCAGGTCGTTATACAATATAATGACAGCACTTTGGCTCCTGCCGGCTGACAAACATGACATGCAAGCCATGTATAAATTACACACATGCATCACATACACATGAGCCATACTATTCACATCAAACCTGCAAAACAAAGTTATGCATAGAAACGCATTCTACCGGTTTGTGTGTTGGGTACGAAATACACGGCGCTACGCACACATTTTCGGAAATCACAGGTTGCATCTGAACTCCGTTCACACCGAATTCTCTGATCTGACCGATCTTATTGATCATCGTGAATCCGATTCGAATTTACGTTTCACTGTTAACCCCGATGGTGGATGACCGACCGATAGCGGTAGATCATGTCACGACCTCATCGATCCCGATTGACAGAAAACATTGCCTCAATGATCCCCATGTGCAGTTGATCACATCAAACGTGCACATAGCCGTTCTCATCAAGGACAATAGATCTAATTTGCTGCCTCCACATATCTAATATGCATACGATCTGAATCCAAATCCTATAGCAGAGGCTCTGATACCACTGTTGGTTTCTACGGTAGGGTGCGTCGACTGCAAATTAAAATTTTCCTACGCGCAGAACAACCAAGAACATGCTATGGGAGATGTATTATAGTTTGTTACCACTAGACGCGCAGTGTCGTGCAGTGGAAGAAGAGTTGGGGCAGCGCGTCCGTGTGGATCGTCTCCTCCTCGTCCGATCTCCCTCGAACAGCCGGTCGTCCGATCCCACGTACAAGTTCGCCAGAGCGGCACAAGTGCACCACCTCTAACGGTATTCGCGCATGCAGGAGGATCACCGTGCGGCAGACTGCTAGGTCCGATCACACAGTCGGCAGCTAGTGGAGGTGGCTATTCGCAACACATGCAAACCCTAGTCGCGGCGCCGAAGCAATCAACCGCATGAGTGTGCCGCACCTCCACTTTATATAGGCGTATGTCAAGGGCTCAACACTTGGGCCTCACACGGACCCTAAAGCCCACAAGTCTACTCGGTCACGTTCCTGGTCCAGTTCGGATCACATCCGACCAGTGTCCTACGAACCGACCTTGTAGGTTCCTTCCCTTGAGCGCGCGACCCCTTAGGTTCAGGTCGGCTTGGTCACAGTTCGGATCACCTCCGACCTGCACGGTTGGTAGCGGCCTCTAGAAAGGCGTGCCCACCACCAAGCAGATTATGAAGCTGGTTAGGTGAACTTGTACAACGTGTCACACTTTTGTTCCCTTTGCCACACGATATATGTTGTCGGGCTCAAGGCGAGACTGTCATCCTTGTCCTAGCCCGACCTCTTTCTCGTTCCAGTGATACCGACCACAAGCCGGATTATCTCATAATCCTTGTCGCATGGCCATGCTTATCCTGGTCAGATCACACGAGGGGCCCAGAGTATATCTCTCCTGATCGGAGGGGCAAATCCCATCTTGCTCGACCACGTCTCGCAGCATGGGTCTGGACAAGCCCGAAACCTACCTTTGTAACTACCCAGTCACGGAGTAGCGTTTGGTTGGCCCAAAGCAAGTCTGTCACCATCCCGAGTACATGCGTCAGCTCAGGTCTTAGGACATAGAACGTATGTTGTACTACAGACTCATAGATGACATATCGCTGTGTCTCATAGTTGGGTCTGTCCGACTCGGACCTTATCTCGACTCGGACCTGACTACGTCGAATCCGACCAGACCTTCCCAAGTCCATATTATCCGGTTAGCATCCAATGCTCCATGGCTAGTGAGACCAAGCCATCGACTGTGTCATATGCTAGTCTAGTCGGCTGCGCGTCCACACAGCCCTTTCGACTAGGGACCTTTTAGGACAGTCACCATACAATGCATAGTCCCACAAACAAGTCACGTACTTGCCAATACACATCATTGATAATGTCCAAGGACTATCTTTATTCATAAACACATAGGAAATATCATCATACATGATTGCCTCTAGGGCATATCTCCAACAGTGATGAATTGTCACTTGCTCATGAGAAGTCTATGATAAAAGTTTTATGTTAAAGTTTTTTGTTGTTATAATAAGTTACATGATGCTGCTATGTCTGTATTTTTGTTTTTATCGACACCTATCTCTCTAAGCATGTGGAAATGTTTTTCGATTTATGTTTTCGCTTGAGGGCAAGCGAGGTCTAAGCTTGGGGGAGTTGATACGTCCATTCTGCATCATGTTTACGTATTGTTATTTATGTTCTTTTATTGCATAATAATGCCTTTCGGAATAATTCTAATGCCTTTTCTCTCATAATATGCAAGGTACACACAAAGGGGGAGAATTCTGGCAGCTGGAAATCTGGACCTGAAAAAGCTACGTCAGGCCACCTATTCTGCACAGCTCCAAATGAGCTGAAACTTTAGATGGATTTTTATGGAATATTTAAGAAATATTGGAGCAAATAAGTACCAGAGGGGCCCCACTAGGTGGGCACACCCCCTGGGCGCGCCATAGAGTCCAGACACACCCTGGTGGGTTGTGCTCACCCAGGCCCACCTCCGGTGCCCCTCTTTTGGTATATAAGTCATTTTGACCTAGAAAAAAATGAGAGGACTTTCGGGACGAAGCGCCACCGTCTCGAGGTGGAGCCTGGGCAGGAGCACTTTTGCTCTCCGGTGGAGCGATTCCGTCAGGGAAACTTCCCTCCCGGAGGGGGAAAACATCGTCATCATCATCACCAACAACTCTCCCATCTTGGGGAGGGCTATCTTCATAAACATATTCAACAGCACCAACTCCTCTCAAACCCTAGTTCATCTCTTGTGTTCAATCTTTGTACCGAACTACTGATTGGTGCTTGTGGGTGACAAGTAGTGTTGGTTGCATCTTGTAGTTGATTACTATATGGTTTATTTGGTGGAAGATTATATGTTCAGATCCATTATGCTATTTAATACCCCTCTGATCTTGAGCATGATTATCATTTGTGAGTAGTTACTTTTGTTCTTGAGGTCATGAGAGAAATCATGTTGCAAGTAATCATGTGAACTTGATATGTGTTCGATATTTTGATGATATTCATGACCCATAAGTATAGGGGGTCAACTGTAGCTCTTTTCGGTAAGTAAGAGTGTCGAACCCAACGAGGAGCAGAAGGAAATGACAAGTAGTTTTTAGTAAGGGAATGTCTGCAAGTGCTGAAACTGTAAGTAGCGAGTAGTTTGATAGTAAAATAATTTGTAACGAGCAAGTAATGATAGTAATAATAAGTATGCAGCAAGGTAGCTCAATCCTTTTTAGACAAAAGACATGCCAAAATGGCCTCTTATAACAAGCAAATCATTTTTGAGGGTACACCGGAATTTCTTCTAGTTACTTTCCTCGTGTTGGTTTGATTTGTGTTCGCTACTTTGATAATTTGATATGTGGGTGGACCGGTGCTTAGGTGTTGTTCTTACTTGAACAAACCTCCTACTTATGATTAACCCTCCCGCAAGCATCCGCAACTACGAGAAGAGTATTCAGAATAAATTCTAACCATAGCATTAAACTCTAGGATCCAATCGGTCCCTTACGAAATAGTGCATAAACTGGGGTTTAAGTTTCTGTCACTCTCGCAACGCACCATCTATTTACTACTCCACAATCCCTTAGGCCCAAATATGGTGAAGTGTCATGTAGTCGACGTTCACATGACACCACTAAGGGAATCACAACATACATACTATCAAAATATCGAACACACAATACAAAAAAGTACACTTCCATGATGATACGTGTTTGCATAGTAGGTCGTGTTTTTTTGTCATGCATGTGCATCCATGACAAATTTATGACAGAATCAAGATAGTCATACTTGTGCTATCATAGAAGTGTTCCATGACATTACCATAATTATCATCACGGAAGTGTCCACTTCCATGATGATAAATCGCACGTCACAGAAGTGCTTTCATCAAGGGTGACCGACCCGTGGCATCCACCGTAACGGAACGCCGTTAAGCTATCGGGTCGGGGTTTGGCTCCGATAACCCATTAACAGCCATGACCAATGGGGATTTTCCACGTGTAAAATCATCATTGGCTGGAGGAAACACGTGTCGGCTCACCGTTGGGATAGATGTCATCCGTTCATTGGACCGAAGTCGCCTATGATACGGTGACACGTGGCACGGCCCAACAGAGGCCCATTCCTGTGAAAAGGCTGGCCCGTTTGACTTGGTCAAAAGGTGGCGGCCCGGCCCACAGAAAGCCTGTTAACGGCCTGTTCGCATATAGCCCATTTATAGCCCGCTAACCTAGGGCCCATTACGTGCTATCCGAATTAGGCCCAGTAGCGTCATCTAGGTCGTCCAATATGATTCAGCCCATTTTAACTTCCGGCCCATGTGTGGCCCATGACTTCTTTCGGCTCATATGAGGACCTTTGTAACTCTTGGCCCATTAACGGCCCGTGGTGAAACTGGCCCGTAATGAACAGTGTATCACTTTATACCCATTAACGGCCCGTTATTCCATTGGGTCGTTTCCAGCCCAAGTTATCTTTCGGCCTTCTCGGGGCCCGTTGATTCTTGGGCTCATTTGCAGCATTCGGTTACATACGGCCCGTTACTGTCATTTTCTGCTTGTGGGCCAAATTCAGCCCGTCGTTACAGTCGGCCCGTTTGCGGATCGTTAATACGTTGGGCCGTTTTCATGTCAAAAAAATCCGTTGGGCTGTTTTCATAGAGTTATCAAATACGGCCTATTAACGACCCGTTATGGTCCACGAATAGTACGACCCATGATTGGCAAAATGATGATACGCCCTGTAGAAGGCCCATGGATCCTACGGCCCGTATGAGGCCAATGGATAGTACGGCCCGTAGAAGGCCCATCGATCATACGGCCCGTAGAAGACCCATGGACCCTTCGGCCCGTTGAAGGCCCATGGACCCTAAGGCTCGTATAGAAGGCCGATGGATCCTACGACCCGTATAGAAGGTCAATGGATCCTACGGCAGGACGAAGGCCCATGGATCATATGACCTGCAGGAGGCCCATGGTTACAACAGTCCGTGTGTTGCCATGATTATTTTGGCCTAGTTACCAAAAATAGGCTATTGTGGCCACTAGGAAAACACAGAAAAAGAACTGCAGTGACTACAAGCAAACATCTAAACAAGACAATAAGGAAATAAATAAGCAAGCAATTAAGGCTAGCCTATTACCACTATTACACATATTACATCCACTGGGCATCAAAGTTCGCCACCAGTGCAAATATAGGGAACAAAGCAGCATATTACATACAATGGCCGTCAAAATTGGCCACCAGTGCAAATAAACGCGGAAGCAAAACAAGAGCATAACTGAAACAACTTCAGAAGAACTCAAGAAACGTTATCCTGGGTATCCACCATGCTGGCAATAAGCTTAGCAAGCTGATTAGCTTTGTCCTATTTGGCGCTAAAATCCTCCAACGCTTGCTGTTGCACCAGAAAGTATGCATCTGAATGCTCTAGGGACTTCCGTAGTCCTTCTGCTTCTTGTCGCAGCACAGCTGATCGATGTCTTTCGGCTTGTAGTTGACACTCAAGAAACCGAACTGATTCAGACTGTGAGTTTGAATAGCTTGTGCATGCGGTAGTGGCCAGTAACTCGAACACTAAACCAAGACAGGACTTTGGGGTTGTCTTGCTGTCTTCAAGATAGTCTTACTTAGCTGTTTTATCAGCTTTGTTGGAGATCAACAAGGATGTGTCACTATGATGAACCTTATCTGCATTACTTCCCTTACCATTGCTTAATAAGGCACTCTTCCCCAATATTCTGTCAGCATTCTAAAAGAAGAAACAAGCAGACACATAACAAGTTTAGCATGTACTAGTATATGGAACTCATTTCAGTGAACCAGTTCATTAGTAAGGTGGACAGGATTAAACTACCAAGTCTTCTATTGCCAAGTACTAGTACATAATAAAAGCATCAAACAAACAAATATCTATGTCCTATGGTCACTGCATTGTCTTGCCAAACCAAAACAGAGACACGGTTCAAATCATATCAGTTCAAGACAAAGCAGCAGTGAAAGAATACAAAGCGTGGGAAACTACACGGCATAACAAGATTTCAGATGGGTACCACGGGTCTACATGTACAACAACACTATTGGCTCTGTTGTAATGCTAGTAATGTGCATGATATGAAAGTCAACTGTATACACAATTGAAATTGAAATCAACAGAGCTATTGATAAGAGCAAACCTGTTAAAGAAACATGCGTGGACATATCTGTTGTGCCATTGGAGTTTCGATTGGATCCTTCAATTGAAAAATAAGTTTATATGAGTAAATACAATGATACAAGAGCAAAGCAATCATAGTTAAAAAAGGCGCGCCTAAGCAAGCGCTTAAGCGCGCCTAGGCTCTAGGCGTTGGCAAAACGCATTGCGCATAACTACGCATAATCTGTGCATAACTGTGCATAAGCATGCGCTTTGGTCAGTAAAGTGCAAGGCAGTGGCAAAACGCACAATTAACGCCTAGCGCTTGTTTGAACTATGATAGCAATGGAATCTTAAATTAGAACCGTTGTTCTTCAAGTTTAGGCACTTGTTCTACATGAACAGAGTACAGTAAGACGCAAGAATAAAATACTTAAAATAGAAAAAGAGCTCATAGACCTTACCACATTCTTAGTTCAGGACCAGTATAGAATAAGGTGTTCCCAGTCATCGTCCAGTAAATGTGTCTCAGGAGAATGTAAGGGAATTTGATGAGTTTCTTTGCCGGTGAAGTACGTTTTCTTCAGGTAATTCCGATACTGCCACCAAGCATTCTTGAAGATACGAGAGGTATTAGCACAGGTTACCTCATCCTGAGTTTCTAAATCGGTCCTTCTCTATAGAGAATAATGGGAAAATTTGCTTATTATAACCATCATGGAGGCAGGATGTATGGTACGAAGCAAAGTAATTGCCATGAATAACATTACTTACACATAACTCCTAGACAAACACCTGCAACTGGCATTTTCCTTCATCTTCAGTATAATATTTCCAAGATGGGAAGATACGCACATACGATTTAACAACAACAAATGCGACAGATGCTAAACTACAACTGGTTGGTTGTGCTTCCTCCACAGGAATAGGCGTACTAACTGGTGGAGTTGGGGTTCGCCGTGATAGTACTGGCCCTTTGGGCACTGGAGCTGCCTTACTAACTGCTCTTGTTTGGGAGCTCTGTGGTGGAGATGGTGTTGTGTCAATAGGAACTGGGTTACTATCGGCTAGGGTTGGGGTTAGATTGGGTGAAGATGGTTCTCTGTCCATCGCAGTAGGGGTACAATCTGCGAAAGTTTGGGTTCTGTGTGGTAGGGCTGGTTCTTGTGCATGTACAACTGGGGTGCTATCTCCACCAAGAGGTAGCACTGTTTTATTTGAAGACCGTGTTTTTATTCTGCTAGATACTGGCATCACCCGCTCCAATTCAAATGGCTGATAAACAGGAAACATAGTTGAATGTACAGACATTGTATGAGAGACAGATGCAATAGATAATGTGGAAAAAAGAGCGCATGAAATAGTTGACATGTATATTGTTTAACTAAAACGGATAGCATGACATAATTTCACATATATGATGTCTATCTAAACTGGATAGCATAGCATAACATAATTCAAAGATATGATGAATAACTAAACAGGACCGCATGACATAATTCACCTACATGTTATCTAAGTAATCAGGATCGCATCATTTAATTCACATATGTGATTTATATGCTAAACAGAGGGCATTCGATATGATGTCTGAACTAAGAACATGGTCTTGAATATTGTGTATATGATATCTAAACTATGCAATGCAAGACACCGTATGCATGATATGAGTAGTATAACCCTGCCAAGTTAGAGCATACACCTCAGTGGGGGAATAGGACTGGTCATCTGTCTCTGAATCCATCTCTGAGGAGCTATCGGGACCCAACAAGAGATCTGCTTCGACAGGTAGCACTGTCTGCTCTGAAGGCCTTGTTTTCATTCCAGATTTTTCCATCTCCCACCCAAATGGCTGATTCACAGGAAGAGTATTTAATGTACAAACATTATCGACAAATGGAAATGTAATGAAGAAAATGGTGGGTAAGCTATCATTCAAATATATGATGCCTGGTTAAACAGGATGGCATTGCACATTTCACATATATTATGGCTGGCTAAAAGACATGAGACTGCATAATTCCCATATATGATATAGAAACTAAACAGGTGGCATTACAAAACATGTCTAAACTAAGAAGATGACATATATGATGTCAAAAGTAGGCGCTGCAAGGCAACATATGCATGATATGACTAACATCATCATGCCAAGGTAGAGCAAACACCTTGGGGGGTAAATAGGAGTGGTCAGTGGCATCTGAATACGCCTCAGAACAGATATCTTCCTCTGGATTACAGTCTGGAGAGGGGTGGGGAGTGTTTGCCATTGAAACCACCATGGAGCGATGTCTGCATGACATTGTATTGCCGTGCAAAACTCTTCTCTTTTTCTCTACATGTTCAGCATGACTGTGTACAATATCTGACATGCATACGAAAAAAATATGGTGAGATTATGTAAGGAGAGCATGTAGAAATTTAGAGTGATGGTAACAACCAGTGGATCGGCGTTTTTCTGTTGAACCAAAATAGCCCTAATGGATCGACGTGAATGTATAGTAATAAGTGATGCAACAAGTGTACAACCTCTTTGCCGTAGCCGTGTCGACCTCAACATCATTGGGTTGGTTGCTGAAGCAGTTGAGGCAGAGGTGGCTGTCGGAGGTGTGGAGGAAGATCTGCGGAATCTGTAGACGGTGTCCAGGGCACTGCTCTGTTGTGATGGATCGTTCTGTCGTTGGAGCAGCTCTGATGAGCCGTAAGATGTCAAGGCTGAAGCAGCACAAGACAGACATCGTCAATCTCAAGTGGGATTCTAATAGCATCTCCAATAGATGATGTAAAATGGACGTAAAATTAACATCACCAAAAACCACCTGACTACAACAGATGAGGTAAAAACTGTTGACTTTGAACTTAACTGTCGAAACTGAAATTTACTGTGGAATCTGAATGCTACTGTCGAAACTGAATGCAATGGTAGTAGAGAGGCACTTGACATCTAGTTTAGGGACGGCCCTGTAACGCCCCGAGACCGATGCTCCAGAAGACTTCCAGATATTCCGAGTTTCGCCGTGCGATGTATTTGTTTGTTGCATTCTTCTTTGCTTGTTGCATTGCATCATGTCATCTCTCGCGTTGCATCGTTTCATGATGCCATCATATAATTAATTTTTATAACTCTTCTAAATAAATTGTATGGATTTTTCGATCCATTTAAATCGAGGGAATTCACTTGTGATTTCTCTTTATAACATATATCCTCCCAATATTTTTAGGGAGCTATAGAAATTATATTCCATTAATTTGGAATTCACCATAACACACTTGCAAAATATTCCATGCCTTTGTTATCTCACTTCTTGACCTCAAACTTTGTCCAATAAATTATTTCGTCATTTTCCGGAGCTCCACCAAAAATCCGAACATTTTTGGACCTTCCTTTTATCAAGTCCTAGTTCAAACCCATTTGAATTAAATTCAAATGAGTTTGAATTTAAATCTTTCAATCATGGCCTTTCTATTTTTCTTGGAACGAGCATATTTTTGCGAGTCCGGGAAAATTATCCCCATGCGCAAATCTTTCCCTAACCCTCTCTTTCTTTTCCTCTCTCTACTTCTTTTTTGATAGAGATTAGTGAGAGAGACAGAGCCCAGCCCAGCTGCCCAGCCAGGCCTCTGGCCACTTCTTTCTCCACTGGGCCGGCCTCCCAAAGCCCAGCCTCCCTTCCTAACCCTAGCCTGATCCCCTCGCAGCCCCTTCCCCTCACCCGATCGCTCCCCTCCATCCTCCTGCGCCGCCACTCGCACGCACACGCACGCATCGAGCCAGGGAGACGAGCTCCCTGCGCCCGATCCCCTCGCTCCCTGCGCCCGATCCCCTCGCTCCCTCTCCTCGATCTTCCCTTCCCCTCCGGTGCGCCTCCACCTCGCCCTTCTTTCTCCCTCGCGTGCGACCCTGTCGCCTCGCGCCTCCACCCCCTCGCGCGACCAGCGAGCCCCGCGACCACGCCCCTGCCGGCCCCGCGCCTGGCCTCCGCAACACCACCAGGACGGCCAACTCCGGTGGCCCTCCGTCGCCTGCGGCCGTGCCCCTCCTCTGCCTCGTCCAGCGCACCCTCTCCTTCCCGTCGGCCCGGTTTCTCCTCACCCTGTGCGCTCGACGCCGCCCCGTCTCCTCACGCCGGCCACTTCTTCCAGCCGCTGCTCGGCCATGCGCCAGCATCCAGCAGCTCGAGCGGTCCCCGGTGACCTCCCGAGGCAGAGCCTTGCAAGTCCCTCAATGCCCCTTCAGATTCACCCAGACCGGCAAGTTCAGAAGATCTCAAGTACCACTACGAACTGTGTACCACGACACCCACGTGCGCCAAGTTCGTCTTCAAATCTGTTCGACTACCTCCGATGTGGTTTTCGGCAAGTACCTGGAGGCCACAGTAATGCCAAGTACCACGACACCCATGTTCGTCTACAAAAACGTGTACAACTACCGTCGCCACGTGAACAACTACTTCCACTACGCCGTGTACGACTACTTCCCACGACGACCCGTGAACGTCTACCTCCACTACGGCCCGTGAACGACTACTTCCACTACGAACTCGTTCCGCCCGAAATGCACGCTTCGAAGGTATAAGCCCTGAGACGATCAACCGTGGACCGAATGAATGTGTGTTGTATGAGATGCTTGTGTGTGCACCGCGTCCGAATTGTCGCTCTTTGCCATGCCACCGACACGTGGGAACCCGGAATCCGGGAGCACCCCACCATCCTTCATGACTCGCTCACGCCCACTTCCTTTTGCACCGGTATCTCCGTGAGCTACCGGAACCGATATGTTGCCGTGGCATCATTTTCGGATATGTTGCCGTGGCACCTTTTTTGTTTCTCCGCCGTGGCACCCTTTTTGTTCCGCCATGGTGACCAAATGCTTTATCACATGCTCATGTCAACATTTTCATAAAATTACATAAACTTGCATATGTCATCCGCATCATGATAACAACAATTAAAATGCTTAAAATTGTGTTTGCTTTAAACTACTAAATGACATGGGGACTTTTCCGGAATTGTTGTTTGTTGTTTCCGGCCTCATTTAAACTTGCCTAAATAGGTAGTTTAATTATGCTTCACCTTTTGGCATGTTTAATAACATTTAATATTGTTGGGTAGCATAACCAAGAGAGAACTAAATAATTGATGTGGTGTTCCGTCAATATGCAACTTGTTGCATATTGAGCTCCACTTAATTTGTAGTATTGTTTGTTGCACTTTGCCATGCCATGCCTATCATTAAACCGGACACGCATCATACTTGTTTGTGCATCATGCCATGTTTATGCTTGTGTGTTTACCATGTTGTTTGCTTCTTTCCGGTTTGCTTCTCTCGTTAGCTTCGGTTTCGTTCCGGAGTTGTGAGGATTCATTCGACTACGTCCGTTTGTCTTCTTCATGGACTCGTTCTTCTTCCTTGCGGGATTTCAGGCAAGATGACCATTACCCTCGATATCACTTCTATCTTTGCTTGCTAGTTGCTTCGTTCTATCGCTATGCTGCACTGCCTATCACTTGTTTACCATGCCTCCCATATTGCCATGTCAGCCTCTAACCCTTTCACCCTTCCTAGCAAACCGTTGTTTGGCTATGTTACCGCTTTGCTCAGCCCCTCTTATAGCATTGTTAGTTGCAGGTGAAGTTGAAGATTGCTCCATGATGGACAGGATTATGTAGGGATATCACAATATCTCTTATATTATTAATGCATCTATATATTTGGTAAAGGGTGGAAGACTCGGCCTTTTGCCTAGTGTTTTGTTCCACCCTTGCCGCCCTAGTTTCCGTCATACCGGTGTTATGTTCCCGGATTTTTGCGTTCCTTACGTGGTTGGGTGATTTATGGGACCCCCTTGACAGTTCGCTTTGAATAAAACTCCTCTAGCAAGGCCCAACCTTGGTTTTACCATTTGCCACCTAAGACTTTTTCCCTTGGGTTCTGCAGACTCAAGGGTCATCTTTATTTTTACCCCCCCGGGCCAGTGCTCCTCTGAGTGTTGGTCCAACCTGGGCGATATCCGGCGCCCCCTGGGCAACCAGGGTCTATGCCAACCCGACATCTTGCCCATCCAGTGTGCCCTGAGAACGAGATACGTGCGACTCCTATCGGGATTTGTCGGCACATCGGGCGGCTTTGCTGGTCTTGTTTTACCATTGTCGAAATGTCTTGTAAAACGGGATTCCGAGTCTGATCGGGTCTTCCTGGGAGAAGGAATATCCTTCGTTGACCGTGAGAGCTTATGATGGGCTAAGTTGGAACACCCCTGCAGGGTATAAACTTTTGAAAGCCGTGCCTGCGGTTATAGGCAGATGGGAATTTGTTAATGTCCGGTTGTAGATAACTTGACACCAGATCCGAATTAAAACGCATCAACCGCGTGTGTAGCCATGATGGTCTCTTCTCTGCGGAGTCCGGGAAGTGAACACGGTTTTGGGTTATGTTTGACGTAAGTAGGAGTTCAGGATCACTTCTTGATCATTGCTAGCTTCACGACCATTCCGTTTGCTCTCTTCTCGCTCTTATTTGCGTATGTCAGCCACCATATATGCTTAGTCGTTGTTGCAACCTCACCACTTTACCCCTCCATTCCCATAAGCTTAAATAGTCTTGATCTCGCGGGTTTTGAGATTGCTGAGTCCTCGTGACTCACCAGATACTATCACAACAGTTGCAGGTGCCGATGATACCAATGCAGATGATGCAACCGAGCTCAGATGGGAGCTCAACGAAGATCTTAGTTGTTGCTATGTTTAGTTTCATGTTGATCAGTAGTGGAGCCCAGTTGGGACGATCGGGGATCTAGCAGTTGGGTTATCTTGTTTTCTTTTGGCTTCGTCCGTAGTCGGACTACGTGTGTACTCTGAATGATGTATGAATTATATGTTCATTGTGTGAAGTGCTTGATTGTAAGCCAACTCTTTATCCCATTCTTGTTCATTACATGGGATTGTGTGAAGATGACCCTTCTTGCGACAAAACCACCATGCGGTTATGCCTCTAAGTCGTGCTTCGACACGTGGGAGATATAGCCGCATCGTGGGTGTTACAGGCCTGCAGTTCATCTTCAACCTGCACCCCCTGAACCGCCTACCACTACCGACCGAACTGCCGGCCCCAGCGCCGCCTCACCACCCTGAAACAACTTGCCACCGCCGCCCCGGCCAGCCCTCTAGGCCCCTCGCCCCCCACCCTGAACCCTAAGATAGATAGTTGGGTACCTCTCCGGTGAGCCCCCATCCCCGCTACGGGTGGTTCTTCCTTAACTCTGGCGAGCCCCCCCCCCCAACCCCTGAAAATCGACTGACCCAAAAGTCGATTCAGTCGACTGAAGTGTGGCTTAATCGGAGCAGAGCAGCAGCATGAGCGAGGGGGAGAGCAGCAGCAGCAGCTGGGCGAGCGAGCGATCGAGCGAGAGCCGGAGCAGCAGCAGCACTGCGAGCGAGCGAGAGCCGGAGCAGCAACAGCAGTTCCGGCTGGTATGGACGCCGCCGCCGAAGGGGCCTCACACTGGGGGAGAGCCGCCGTGGAGATGTCACCCGCGGAGCCGGCTTCAAGGTAGCTGCTCCATGGGGGTGCGGGATGGAGCACCATCGGTGCTGGGAGGTCGAGTTAAGCAGAAGGTGCGATGCGATGAGTGTACAACCTCTTTGGTGGCGCCGAGTAGGCCTCGGCTTTGTCCGAGGAGTCGGTGAGGATGCTGCGGTTCCGGTGGAGCAGGTTAATGCGGCGCTGTGGGAATGGAGCAGCCATGATAGACGAGGCGATCATCGAAGCAGCTCCTTGGAGGTGGAGGACAGGGCGGCTGAACCGGCGGGACGGCGAGATGGACGACGGATCCTCATCCGGGGAGGTGGATGAGGGATGTCGAGCTGTTGCGGTGGACGACGTTGTCGGGGAAGAGGCTCCGACTGGGCATTGGTGACGTGGCGGACGGAGGAGGGTGGGGTTTCGCGGCTGGAGCGGAGAGGTTATGGCGGCCTGGGATTTCGAATGGCAAAAAGGGGGCGTTGGGAGGGGGTGAAGCATGACTTAGGGACGTGCTTGTCCAAAATGTAGGGTGTGTTACAAAAGTACCCCCTGCCGATTTGAACTAGCGGCCCTTTCAGCTCAGGGTTAGAAAGGGGATTTCGCGTGTCGGGATTTGGCAGCTGGAGGGAGTTTTCGCGCGCGTTGTAATTTCAGGATAACAAGGCGCGGGTTCTGAAGGCGCCAGTTTTGGGAGCACGATATCTGAATTTTCGGGATATAACAAGACACGGGTTGAATTCTAGGGACAAGCCTAACGTGTAGTAATATTGTACTTGTACGTACCAAATCAATTCGCACTTCCCTCAACCAAAAACAAAACGAAAAAAATAAAACTATTCACACCACACAAAGAGAGAGTCTTGCCCCATTTTACTATACAAATGCTATTCAAAGCTACTCCCTCCTTCCATCTATATAGGGCCTAATGCGTTTTTTATGCTAACTTTGACCAAATATTAGGGCAATGATATATGACATGCAACTTGCACAAAGCACACCGTTAACTTCATCCGTGAAAGGTTCTTTCAATGATATAATTTTTCACATTGTGCATGTCAGGTACTATTAATCTTATCAATAGTCAAAGGCGGTCTTAAAAATATCATTACGCCCTATATAGATGGAAGGAGGGAGTATGAATCCATGTTATGTCCGACTAAATTTTTTTGCTTGCTGTATAATGCATGTAACCTACTCATACCAACATTTTAGTGCATTCCAAATGTCTATACTACCGCTGCAATTCGAACTAAATTTGAATTTGTTTCTCTATTTCAATAAGAATCTACAATCATGATTGTTGACAACTTCAACCATCATAGTTTCCTTGCTATCCGCCAGATATAAATCGGACGGCCTATAATGCAGGATGGCAGGCACACCACCATCAACAACTCCGTTTTTTTATAAGAGTAGAGATAAAATATATTAAATGTAGTATAACATGTTCATAAACACACCATGTGTATCACCGTTACATATATTCACACATGCGTCGGTTTAAAACACTATGATAGATTCTTCAAATATCCGAATTGGCTTTTTATAATGAAGTATATATGATCTCTATTCGTCTTTTACACCCACACAACCCTCTTATCTTTGTAGCTAGCGCTAACTTTCTCTTGTGCATGCACACGCCCGCATCCCTCTCACCCTCCCTCAACA
Organism: Triticum aestivum; assembly: GCF_018294505.1. NCBI lineage: Eukaryota > Viridiplantae > Streptophyta > Magnoliopsida > Poales > Poaceae > Triticum > Triticum aestivum. The sequence continues at coordinate 546,462,593 of NC_057798.1, read as the reverse complement.
TTCTCTAGCTCCATCGCGCAAATTCATCTTTTCACTTTAGGTCGTTCACCCACGGTGTGTGTAGGCCCCCTAGCTCCTTCTTTACGGCACACATCGATCGATATGCCTCTCTAGCCAGGTGTGCCTAGCACAAACACAAGCTTCCCCTCTTCTCTTGTCACCGTCCATGCCTCACTCCCACCACTCTTATCATCGTTCTCGTACTCGCACACTCCTCCCCGCTCGATATAGTATGCCTCTCGTACCACCTCCTACATGCATCCCTCTCTCTCTCTCTATCATTCTCCTCGTGCCTCGTTTGCTTCTAACACACACATGCATGTATATCGATCAATCTCCCAACATATACCTATATTGACTTTAACTACCCCCCCATCGATCGACGTACCTCACAAATTATGTCTCTCTTTTCTCTAACAAAGGGTGATTGATCTTCCTATGTAGTTATGTCTTCTTACCACAGCCACATCGTCCCCCCTCATCATTCGTGCATGCCTCCTGGCCCGTCTCTCACACGCACGTGCACACACAACAAGCAGCCATCTCCTCTCATATAGATATTGCGGGCGTGCCCTCCGTTTGTCTAGCAAGCCTATCCCACCATTTGTTAGAAGCAACTCCATTACCACCCCCTCCAACACTCTAGCTTTGTCTCTCTCCCAACCTTATTCCTCTCCTGCACATATGCATGGATGCCGATCCATCTCCCTTAATACAGGCAGATCGATCACCTTAAAACATGAGGTAGGCCTCTCTCCTCATCCACACATATACCAGCCATTGTACCTCTATAGTTAATTGGGCCTCCCTCTTCCCCCACCACACACCGATAGTCAAGCGCTACAGGTAGGTATCCATGCCACAGAGACAAACTGCACATGTCCCCTCTCACGTTCTAGTAGGCCAGCCACTATATATCTTTGACGTGGGCACACACAAATTCGATGGCACTCTTTATCGATAGCGCGCGCGCACACACACACACACATCATCCCTCTTTTCGATTCTATGGACACCTCAAGCTGGTGATACCTCCACTCTCTTCTCGTGGATCGCCCCCTCTATATATATGTTATATCCAGGACTCTATTTCACACACATTGCATATGTTACATTTTTTGATTGACCCCCCCCCAAAAAAACTGTCAAGAACCCACACACTATATCTCTCTAGGTTTGTATCTCTCTCACACAACCCCATGTAGGTGGTGTACGTATACAAGAAGAGAATAGGTGCACCGTGCACGTACTCACGCTTCGTGCCCAGCCACACCCGCGCGGGTACACGATGGAGCTCATTTCTTTACGAAATGGCAGCCCACATGCTAATTTGAACGCCTGTAGCGGTTGTTTACCTAGGGAGGTAGTGTACCACGCCTGCATCAAACCAAGTTCGACTTGACGCGTTGCCGCGTTATTTTTAAATGAAGTTATAACACTCAATGGCACGTACACAGAATATAAAACGATTTTTATGGAGAAAAAGGTAGTCCGCTCACTATATACAATGGAGCCTTGCGTGCCTAGTTTTTCGCTCTTCAGAGTATCTCACACAAGGCTGCGGTGGCCTCTCTCTCTCTCTCACCGTTGGCCACTGATCCAGTCGCATCCCGTCCACCGGGGGAAAGGGAGTGCGGTGGCCTCTCTCTCTCTCTTACCGTTGGTCACTGATCCGGCCGCATCCCGTCCGCCGGGGGAAAGGGAGGAAGTGCATCGTTTCTCTGTTCGACGGCGCCGAGGCAGCACCTCCCGATCTGTGGTACACGCCATTCTCTCTGACCAAGCTCCGGCGCGGCAGGGCCTACGCCACCTGCTCGCAGATTCTGCCCGCTGCCGCTCACCTAGTTGCATCCCGACGACCTCCAGGTATCCCCTCTGGCCTTTCTCCACTGCCCATCTTCCCACGTTGCTGTATGTGGATCTTCCATAGTTCTTTTCCCAAAACGTAGCTCGTCCAGCGTACTTTCCATATTGCATTCTCGTCCGCACACCGTTTTAGACAAACACAACCGTGTTGTTACCTTCCCTTAGGGCAAGGAATATGCTTATTTTTTGTCGTCGCATGTGTCATCAACTGTTATTGGCCAGTAATTGTTTCCTTTCTTCCTCTTTTTGCAAACAGGGCTATCCATTTCACCTCGTTGCTATTGCGACCTTTTGGTGAACTGCACAAATCACTTTTTTCTTAAGAGTGTTTTGTGCAGTTGTACTAAAATGTCACATGGGCAAAGTCTCTACATTTCAGTGCGACTGCACAAAGGGAGATTGGTTTTGCTCTATCCTCCTCATCCAACTCTGAGCCTAATCTTCTCCAACTAGTTAGTCTTAAGAGAGACTGCAAAGGTGACCGGCTTCTATTTATGTGTTTATTGTTTCATCAGAAGTCCTCTATTATTGTAATCACACTTAATATGTTTGTAACAGGGACGCTCAGCTCTATTATAGTGGAACTGCACAAAATGATCGGAATGTTGCATGCTCCAGACAGCTACTTTTTTCCCAACATGCCTTGTTTATTTAGACAGAGTTGGGGGGACGTTGCTGCAAATGAAAGCATGGATCAATTTTAATTTAACACCTTCTCACAACTCTATCTTTAGTTGTGATGTAATTATTAGCTCTGATCTGCTAATAATTTACATGCATTAGCATGGAAGTTAGTTTTTTATTGTTTCCGAAAGAGCATCAATAGCAAGACACGCGAAATAGAAGCTGAAAGCTCACACCATTGTACAATTTCATGTCTCGCTGGAAAATTATTTGTATAGTACGTCAATTATGTAAACAAATGATGGAAGCTTGATAGCATTGCCAGAAGCCTCTTCATCATCCGGGTCCATGTGCCATGCACAAAATTATACTCCTTCGTTCCTAAATATTTGTCTTTTTTACAAATTTCAAACAGGCATATTTTAGAGTGTAGATTCACTCATTTTGTTTCGTATGTGTACTCCCTCCGTTCCTAAATATTCTATTTGTCTTTCTAGAGATTTCAACAAGTGACTACATACGGAGCAAAATGAGTGAATCTACACTCTAAAATATGTATATACATCCGTATGTGCCAGTCCATTTGAAATCTCTAAAAATATAAATATTTGAGTAGTCACTCGTTGAAATCTCTAGAAAGACAAATATACTCCGGAGTATATTTAAGAACCGAGGGGGTAGTGCACAACCGCATGGGAGACTCAGCCCGGTCGTTGTGCTGCATTAATAGTGAGTAATGAGCAGTCAAATCGTAAGCCCCACCTTTCCCACTGTAAGTTGCTCGGAAGAAGCAACCATCAATACGCTCTTCTTTCAATCCGCTCATACTACTCCATCTGTCACTGTTTATACAACGCGCTTCACAAAAAAGAAAAAAGATCTGTGGGACCAAGGCGACTAGCGATCGGCCTGAAAAATAGCATTGGTAGTTATAGCACGACGTCTATTACTAGAGGGAATAATGCGTACACACATGCATGCAGTGCTTCCACCCCGGGTACACACATGCATTGTAACGCCCCAGATTCAATGCGCCAGGTGTCCACAAGATATTCGCCATTGTTGCCGTGGCATTTGCTTGCGTGTTGCTTTTTATCATGTCATCATGTGCATTTCATTTTGCATACGAGTTCGTTTCTTGCATCCGAGCATTTTCCCCGTTGTCCGTTTTGCAATCTGACACTCCTATGTCATCCAGCGTTCCCCTTTTCTCTCTTGTTGTGAGCGAGTGTTAAACATTCTCAGAATGGACCGAGGTTTGTCAAGCGGCCTTGGTATACCACCGGTAGACCGCCTGTCAAGTTTCGTGCCATTTGGAGATCGTTTGATGCTCCAACGGTTAACCGAGGGACTGAAAAGGCCTCGTGTGTGTTTCAGCCCAACACCCCTTCCAAAGTGGCCCAAAACCCATCCTAACCCCCTCCATGCTCTCGATCGTTCGATCGCGATCGTGTGGGCGAAAACCGCACCCCATTTGGACTCTCCTAGCTCCCAGAATCTATAAATATGCCCTTTCCCCCGAAAATCCTGGATGAACCCTAGCCTTCTTCCACCTCTCGCCGCCGGACATGTCCATCCCATGCTGGACGTGTCCGCCCGCCGCCCCCGGTCGAATTGCGCGCTGCCACGTCGCCCCCGCCGCCGACTCCACCGCACCGGCCCGCCGGGCCCATCCGGAGCCCGCCCGGGCCCATCCGCCGCTGCCGCAGGCCCGCGCCTCACCTGCGCCTCCAGCCCCGCCGCCTTCACGCCGTCCGCCGTTGCCCGTCGCCAGACCGGCCACCGGAGGACCTCGTCGCCGTCCTCCGGCGACCGCACCTCTCCGCCGCCTCGCGTCGTGCGTCGCCGTCCCGGTGAGCCCGCGCCGACCGGCCTGCTGTCCTCCTTCTCCTTCCTCTCCTCCTCCCTCACCTGAGCTCTCTCTCTCCCTGCAGAAGCTCGCCACCGCCGCCGGAACCTCCTCGCCAGAGCGGCCACTCCGGTCGCTGCCAGCCACATCTGACGCCAGATCCGCGAGCCCCACGCCCGGATCTACCCATTCCCGGCCTCCTGACGCCTACCGGAGCCCCACGCCGCCCCACCGTCGCCGTTGACTTCCACCGGAGTCGTCCTGTACGAGGAATGGAACTCCCCCGATCTGGATCCAGTTTTCGCGCTGGTAGTTTTTCACTAAGTCCCCAGGATTTCTGCTTCATGTGTGCATCTTTGCCATGCCATAACTTCATGCATATAGCTTCGTTTTGAGCGTGTGATATATCAAAATGTTCATCATGAGATGCTCTACATTTCATTCCAGTGTGCCATGTTCATTTGTGTTCATCTTGATGCCCTAATCATCATTGCAAGAGTGCTATATGATTTTATTCTGCTGAGACTGTTATAACTTGATGATTTGTCTTTTTCGTTGCATTTTGTGTGTGCATCCTATGAGGTTGATGTCTACATGTGTTTTGAACTTTTTCATGCCATCTTTACAGGGGTGCTATACATGTATTTTTGTGAGTTGTGTGGTGAGTGCATCAAGATTGTTAAGTAGGGTACTTGTTGTTGCTGTTTTGCTAGAAGGAATCTGTTATTTCGTGATGCTATGTAAACCTGCTGCTACAAGTCATTCTATGCATAATCTGGAGATGTTCACTAAGGATGATTTGTTACAAATGTCATGCTCTATCCATCCATGACCCTGGTTGCATTTATAGCCTGCTGTAGCTTGTTCATATCTTGCTCTCAAGTTGCTAAATAATGTTGTTGTCAGCCTGTTAACATGAAGTTCAGTTTTTCCATGTGCTTTGCTAGTGATCCATGCACCCTATGAACTTGATATTTCCATGCTTAGCTTCATAAACATGTCTTCTTACTGTTGGTTGCCTTGACATGCCATGTATTTCTCTGTGGTGAGTGGTTCAAGCTCACCAACATGCCTACTTATTGTTGTTCCCGCCATGTCTGAATCTGCCATATAACTTGCCATGTTTACATGGGTGACATCATATTTCCTGTGCCCTTTTGGCTTATGGTCAGTAAAGGACTTTTGTTCTATGCATTTAGTAGTATCATTCCATGCCTTAAGTTCCTATGATAAGTTCCTGTAACATATTGTTTGATAGCTCTAAACATTGCAACCTGATGTTATTTCTGTAAAGTCTGAAACTGTTATTATTTGCAATCTTGCCATGTCTTTTTGAGCATGTTCTAGTAGTTTCTGGAGATAGCTCAGTGTTCATGTTTTGTTATGCTTTACCTGTACATCATGTCCATGCCTTTTGTTTTCTTGTTGAGGTCCTGTAGCATATTGTTCTGGTGCTTGCAATAGCTAGTTGTTGTTTTGGACAGCTTGTCCTTTAAACGTGTTCGGTGTGTATGTCTTGAACCGTTGCTCCGTTTTGAGTGTGATCTAACTTGCTTGATTTTGCATGTAGTTTCATATTATCATGTTGCATCCTTGTTTTGGTGTGTTTACTTGATGTTTGTATGCATTTTGCATCAATGCCATGTTTAACTAGTTTTGCTCATATCTTCTAGGCCGTAGCTCCGAACTAATTGAACTTTATATGTAACTTGACTAGAATTCCGTGTAGATCATCTTGGTGCATCTTAACTTGCTGTTTAACAACTTGAACATAAGGTTTATTCAGTTCTGGACCAATTTCGAAAATTGCATATGAGGACTTACCGGATTTGTTATATGTTGTTTCCGGCCTCATTTAAACTTGCCTTGATGTGTTGCTCTTATTTGCATCATCTCTTGCCATGAGTAGCTTCATGTAGCCTTGTATTGCATCATGCTTGATTGTGAATCTTGTCTTGTCTATGTGTGGTTTGTTTACCATGTTGTGTGCTTCTTCTCGATAGTTCCCGTTTCATTGCGATCGTGAGGATTCGTTCGTCTATGCTTGGTTCGTCTTCGTCGCTTCATATTCTTCATGGACTCGTTCTTCTTCCTAGTGGGATTTCAGGCAAGATGACCGCTACCTTGGATCTCACTACTATCATTGCTATGCTAGTTGCTTCATTCTATCGCTATGCTACGTTACCTATCTTTTGCTCCTCAAGCCTCCCAAATTGCCATGAACCTCTAACCTTTGACACCCTTCCTAGCGAACCATTGCTTGGCTATGTTACCGCTTTGCTCAGCCCCTCTTATAGCGTTGTTAGTTGCAGGTGAAGTTGAAGATTGCTCCATGGTGGACAGGATTTTGTTGGGATATCACAATATCTCTTATATTATTAGTGCATCTATATACTTGGTAAAGGGTGGAAGGCTCGGCCTTATGCCTGGTGTTTTGTTCCACTCTTGCCGCCATAGTTTCCGTCATACCGGTGTTATGTTCCCGGATTTTGTGTTCCTTACGCGGTTGGGTGATTTATGGGACCCCCTTGACAGTTTGATTTGAATAAAACTCCTCCAGCAAGGCCCAACCTTGGTTTTACCATTTGCCTCACCACCACCTACATTTCCCTTGGGAGTAATTAACCCGAGGTTCATCTTTATTTTAGCCCCCCCGGGCCAATGCTTGTCTAAGTCTTGGTCCAAACGAGAGCACCGTGCCGGACCATCCCTTGGCAATTTGGGTTATGTTGGTACCTGTACGCTTTGCTTATCCGGTGTTGCCCTGTGAACGAGATATGTGCAGCTCCTATCGGGATTGTCGGCGCATCGCGCGGCTTTGCTGGTCTTGTTTTACCATTGTCGAAATGTCTTGTAAAGCGAGATTCCGAGTCTGATCGGGTCTTCCTGGGAGAAGGTATATCCTTTGTTGATCGCGAGAGCTTATCATGGGCTAAGTTGGGACACCCCTGCAGGGTTTAAACTTTCGAAAGCCATGCCCGCGGTTATGGGCAGATGGGAATTTGTTAATGTCCGGTTGTAGATAACTTGACACCTGATTCGAATTAAAACGCATCAACCGTGTGTGTAGCCGTGATGGTCTCTTTTCGGCGGAGTCCGGGAAGTGAACACGGTTTCTGGGTTATGTTTGACGTAAGTAGGAGTTCAGGATCACTTCTTGATCATTCCTAGCTTCACGACCGTTCCTTTGCTTCTCTTCTCGCTCTTATTTGCGTATGTTAGCCACCATATATGCTTAGTCGCTGCTGCAACCTCACCACTTTAGCCCTTCCTTTCCCATTAAGCTTTGCTAGTCTTGATACCCATGGTAATGGGATTGCTGAGTCCTCGTGGCTCACAGATTACTACAACACCAGTTGCGGGTACAGGTTTATGCGATGATCATGACGCGAGAGTGATGTTTGCTTGTCTTGGAGTTCTTCTTCTGCTTCTTCTTCGAGCAGGGTTAGGTTCCAGGTCGGCAGCCTGGGCTAGCAGGGTGGATGTCATTTGAGTTTCTGTTTGTGTTTCATCCATAGTCGGATGATGTTCTTATGTATTGTGATGTTGTATTCGTGTGGCATTGTATGCCTTTGGTATGTATCCCCATCTATTATGTAATGTTGATGTAATGATATCCACCTTGCAAAAGCGTTTCAATATGCGGGTCTATCCTTGGTGGGACCTTCGAGTTCCTTTTGGATAGGGTCGCATATTGGGCGTGACATGCATGCACTTACTCCACTCCGTAGTAGTACAGAGTACATGGAGAGAAAATTGTGGACTTGATTGCGGTTACCATGCCCTAATTAATTCAGCATTAAACCAAACGCATCTAAAGTCTCTCTGGTGGTGGAAATGCATTGAGAGAAATGCATCATAATGAAGCGTGCCCTGTAAACTATGACGGAGGGAGGAGTAGTATGAAGGTTCAAAACCAAGTACGCGTATGGCCAGTCGGTCAACGCACCTCCTCTTGCATATCACTGACTTGTGGGATAGGAGTGTGAGCAAACCGATCTCAATTGACGGCAAAGAGCCAACCCACCATTCCTTGAGAGAGACGAGGAGCGAGAACACATAGACGGGCTCACATGGAGGCCAAGATATATTCGAGCATGGTTGGTTGATCGATATCATTCATTACATGTTGGGCTGTCGTTTTCCGCCCTTCTCCAGAATAAATGTGTACTTTATCAGAGATAAAAAAAATAAGAGTACGGATGCTCCACCATGCGGTTCTAGTAGTAGTACTACTCGTACTACTGCGCTTGGCTCTTCGCCTCTTCATGAAGTCGAACAATGATGGTACTCCGCATGTTGGGTACTACAATGTATACCTCTGACAATCTGACACCGAATGGACTGATGCATGTCCACCGAGGGTAGGTTGCATTAGTCAAAAGGCGTAAGCGAGCTTCACCTTGTCTTGTAAGCTTCTCCTCGTTCTGCGAGTTGACGGGACATACCAAAAAGTAGTTCTAGTCCATACTCCCTCCTTTCCGGTTAATATGGCTTAATCTTTTTTGCGGTAAATGAGAGAGTTTTATTCATATATAAGCATTCTTAGGACGATCAGCCAAGACACTGGTCACTAGGAAGCGAGGTACCTCGCAAAAAAGTAGTAGGAAGCGAGGTGTTTCATCAAGCCAGCTCTCGGCCACATTCAAAGTGCAGCAAGCACGGTTCGCACGAAGATGCGCCGCAAGGTTTGCTGACCTGTTTACATGCTGAATAATAAAAAAAGAGGAAATATTACCGAGCGCTACTATTTGTAACAGGATATGAGCCAGAATTAAGCGAGAATTGTGGTGAGTGTTCCATGCAATCAACTTCCATTATCACATGCGAGAACCCTCGAAGAGAACCAAATGTGTTGAAGATTGCTTTATCACATTTTAAAATTATAATAAGAGTGCAGACGCTCCTCCATCCGGTTCCTAGTACTAGTATAGTACGTACCTTTATAGACTATATTAGTAGTACTAGTACTAGTAAACTTTGTGCTTGGCTGTTCGCGTCTTCGGGAAGTCGAATAATAGTAGCACTAGTAGTATAGTGTATGCTTCTGGCAATATGACACCGAATTAACTGTTGCACGTCCACCGACTAAGCGAGGGAGAGCTTGCATTAGTCAAAAGTTTCTCCTTGTCCTGCGAGCCACCGCGCGCAAGCTAAGTAATGCTAGTCCATACTGCCTCCTCTCCGGTTAATATGGATTAATTTCAAACGAGATAACTACACTGTCTGTCACTGTATATTTGTAAAAATACGGTCAGTGGACTTCATAATATGCTCATTGCGCTCAATATATATATATTCTAGTGTTTATACGGTCACTAGCTCACCATGACTGAGTATGTGTGTGCATGCACATGTAGGTTGAGCACTTAGCGTGACCGTGTGTGTTCCATCGTGTGCTCGGACATGCATGCATTAGGGTGTTGCGTTTTTGCGTCCATGTGTATGTGTGACTGTTGCATACACGTAGGGGGAGTACGTGTAGGGGCCACTAAGGAGCAGTCAAATCACACAGTAAGTTAGTCAGAAGAAGCAACCATCATTTCACTATTGAATGACACGTACGCAACATAAAATGGTTGATATGGAGAGAAAAAGAAAACCACTATATATACTCTAGTAGGAGCCTAAGCTACAATCATGCTTGATAAGGTTGCTCTCTTCACAAGCATAGAACGACGGGCCTGATCCCGCAGCTGGGGGAAGGAAACAATGTTCTATGTAGACGCGGTCGACATCGGCAAGCGAGAAAACCCACAGTCGGTGCATCCCTATCGGGGGTCACCGTGGTATGGGCCGATGCCGCGTCCCAACCTCCCTTCTAGCTACAGCCCGACATCCTAGGTAGTCCATCTTCCTTTTGGAGCCGGCTTGCTCCACTGCCGTAGCTCCATCTCCATGTCGATCTTTCTCTACTTCTACCGGCTTCTACTTGTGATGAGTTTATGTCTCATGAACTAGTGCCAGTACTATTATTCTAATCACACTTCTTCAATATCTTTGCCATCAGGGATGCTCAGGTCGATTTTAGTGCAACTGCACAAAAGCATCGTATGATCCGAGGGTGCCAGCCATCTTTCCTTCGACAGGTTCTACTTGGCCAGGGAATTAAATCATGTTTAGGGTTTAGGGTTTAAGTCGTAGTGACCCCATCAGTAGTTTTTCTTTCGTACACGCTCTCACAACTTTTTTCTTTAGTTGTGAAGTAAATATTGGCTATGATTTGTGAATCATTGAGATGCATCAGCATGCGTGTTAGTTTTCCTTTGTATTTTATGGAATGTTGTAACGGGGCAACCTTGGAATAGGAATGAAAATGGAGTGGAAAGTTTCTGTTTTTCCGGAGAAAAAATGGAAACGGAGAGAAACCAACGTTTCGTTTCGTTGGATCGCGCCATCGAGCAAAACCAATGTTTAAATCACGTCTGCCATGTTCGTGTCTCACCCTCCACCACGGCTTGACCCCACATGGTCGCTCGGCATGCCACTCACCGCAAACCGAGTATACGAGGACTTTCCTGCCTGCTTGTTGATGGATCGCGCCATGGAGTACTACTAGCACTACTGGAAGAGATTGACGAGTTGGGGGAGGACAGCTAGCTGTAGCACGGACTCCCAAGAACTTTTTACATGCATGTTGTAACCGGCTATTGCGACCTTTGAACGTGGAGCAGCCGCGTGCACCCGGAAGCAGCGGGGGCAACTCTCTCTCGGCCGGCATGCCGCTTCAATGCCGGCGCCAGTGAGAGGTTGCGTCTGCTCTGGCCGGGCATGAATGCGGCACTGACCGTTTGTGATGAAGAGGGTTCAGGTTGGTCAGGACCGGCCGTGGCAGCGGTCCGGACGTGCGCAAACAAGAGATGTTGTATGTTAATATTGCTGCGTATATAATTAACAACGTAAATAATGTGCTAGTTGGACAAATATGATTGGAGATGGAGATGCAAATGGAATTTTACGTAAACACGAATATGCATGTCTATGTCTATGTGTGTGTGCGCGACGACTCTCGTGACCTGGAAGCGGGGGCATGTTTTTGATCGAGTTTTCTTTCTTGGTACGTTAGAAAATTAGTTTGTCTAATTCACATCTAGATGTTATTTAAGGATATCACATCTAAGCTCCCACAAGTATATAATGTAGCAAAAAGAAACAAAAAAAATAGGACAAAAAAAGATAGACCACAAACAGAGTGGACATCAACTTAGATGTGACATAACTATGTCACATCTAGATGTGTCCTAGACAGACCCTTAAAAAATTGTCCGCCAGTTTTCATTTCTTTTTTCCAGGAACGCGCGTATTCTATTAAAACCACTGCTATGGAGAGATTTTTTTACTCCATTATAGCCTCTTGTTTGATAGAGTTTCTCGCGTCTCGCTCTCTCACCCTCTCCATATCAAAACAAGATGACGGTGTCCACTCTATCTCTCTCCTCACTGGTGGTCACAGATCCGGCTGAATCCTGTCCGCTGCGGGAGGTGAGGAGGTGCAGCGTTGAAGTTTTCGCCGTCGGTGACGGAGGGAGCCGATGCGCACCCTCCACTCGGAGTCAGCGCTGGCGCGGACGAAGATCCTACGCGCCCTTATTCGCTGCCGTCGTGTGGGAAGATCCCGCCTGCCCGCCTAAATGACATCTCGCCCACCTGAGGTATAACTCCTTGTACTGGTCCAGCTCCCCAGATCGCTACGTGCGGGTTTTCTTCTATGCGACTACTCCCCAGCTCCCCATGCATAGTAGCTAGGGTTCGTCGGCTGGTCCAACATCACCTACTAGTACTATTATAGAGGAAATGCGACTCGAAAAGTTGTCCTGATTTAGGCCTCGGTGGAGGTATACATGTTGTTTCGACAAAAAGTACATGGTGGTTGTGCGGTCATTGTCCATATGGTGGTAGTACTATCACTGGTTAAATGAAGAAATGCTTTTTTTCTCGGGTATCCTGGTTCAGTTCCCATCAAGATATAATTATGATGCTTCTGTTTGTTGGTGTACTTTTCATTAATTCTTATTGACAATTGAGATGTCGTCGCTAACCCTTTTTTATATTTTTGGAAACAGCGATGCGTGTCTCCATACCCGGGCATGTCTTCCTCAATTTTAGTGGAACTGCACAAAATTGGATGGCCATTGTTGTTCCACCTCACTGTCCTCTGCCACATGGTTCTTCCTTCCTCGAGCTTGATTACTGAGAAGAAACATACCACAGTGAGGATTTGTCGAACTTCATAGGTGCCTAACCCAAACTTGATGCCAAATGGATGATGCATCACCATGATGACCTATCGATGCTCATGGTTGCGCCTCATGGTTGCGTCGGCTGGTGAAGCTGATTGATTTTCAATGAAAAACAAGCTGTCTTCCATCAGTGCTCTTTGCTTGTTACGCACAAAGATGATATCCTTCGTCAGTTCACCTTGGTTGCGTTGGAGACGCAGTCGTCTTTCACGTTGGTGCAATTTTATCACACAATTGGCTATGAACCAAATGTTTCCTCGAAGAAGGATCGACGTTGGTACTAAGAGCATAAGTTTTGTATCGATTTCTAAGCCTTCTCACAACTTTGTCTCCAGCTCCCCTGTAATTTTATTTGTCCAGCTATTAACTTTGATTTAAAAAATGGTGTGGACTAAAAACCCGGATGGACGTAGTAGCCCTCCATTTTTATTTACTCCGCATATTAGATTTGACTGAAGTCAAACTTTGTAATACTCTCAAACCTTTCCGATAATTGAAATTAAAATTCTTTATCTGTACGCACTCTCACATGTTTCCGATAATTTGGCGCATGTGTGGTTGTTCACTTAAGGGAGGGTAGTGTACCACACGTGAAGGACAGGAAGTGCAACCAGGACGCGTGGGCGTGGATCGTTAGTTCATCGGAAGTAGTACTAGTTTTCTTCATTGTACATTAAATAAAGAGTTTCGTTTCGTACTTACACAATTTAAAACGATTGTTATGGAGAGAATAAGAAAACCACTCCACTATATATTAGTCGTATACACACGAGAGTACTATATGGACGCAACTTCATTGACTTAGTGCACCTGCCTTTGGGTTTATGACAGGTGGGCCCAAAATGTGGCTGGCTCACCTGTCATACAGCCAAAAGGAGATGCAGTGAAGGCACCGAAGCTCAGTCCGTACTACATTAGTATATATATAAGCGGGAGCCTCGATGCTTGTTTGCTAGGGTTTGCACTCTCCACACGCTCACCGCAATACATATATGTTACACGCTGGAGGCTCAGCGTTCATTTGCTAAGGTTTGATATATTCAGAGTCTCTCACCCTCTCTTCACCAGATCTAAACAAGACTGCGTTGGCCTCTTGTCTCTCTCTCCCCCCTCACAGTTGGTGAAGGAGGCGTCCGTATCCCGTCGCACCGAGAAGGGGAGGAGGTGCAGTGTTAACTCTATCACCTTTGGCGAGGGAGGCAATCCACTGTCGGCTGCGCTGTTCTCTTTCACCCAGCGCTTGTGTGGGAGGGCCACCGACCCCTTCTTCGTCGCTATCGTACATAGTGTGGGAAGATCCACTGTTGGCACGCCTTGCCACATCCCGACGACCCTAAGGTATAAGTTTCTTTGAAACCGTCATTGCTCTAGCTGCATGTGGATCTTTTTCGATCTGTAGTCGATAGGTCTTGGTTCAAAGAGGAAAGAAAGGTGGGGTGGGGTGGAGCATGAATCTAGGACGTGGTTCAATGAGGAAAGGAGGGAGGAAAAGTATTATAGACTGGCTATCCAGCCGCTTTGTTGGTCGAAAAGGGAAACAGGGGGTAACCCAGTACACACATCTGTAAGGAACCGATCTCTTTGTTGAAAAGGGAAAGAAACTGGGGGGGGGGGGTCAGGTAGTTTGTGCGGGACTAGATTTGCTGTCCTCACATAGGAAAAAAGTTCAAAGAGAACAAATATGGGACCAACACAGATATGCTGCTTGGCTACATACTCTGCATCACGGATATATACGTGTGGACGCACATGGTGCTAGCATGTCCCATGCAACTATTTTGCTGTTGTTAATCTAAGAATGCTGCCGGAAAATTGAAGCAATGCCACTGTTAAAAGTAAATTACATTTTTTTAACGAATGTTGTTTCAAGAGAGTGTCTCTGTTAATATGAATCAATGCAACCGTTTTAGAAATGCTACTATCCTACTTTGTTTTCCATCCAAGATAAGTTAGATGCTTCTTTCTGTCACCATTTGTTTCATCCTCCTTTATCGGCAAGTAATTGTTTCCTTTTTGCCTCTGTTAAAACAGGGGTATCGATTCAACTTGTTGCTATTGCGACATTTTGCTTCACTACTCGAAACACTTATGTTTTAAGAGTGTTTTGTGTAGTTCAACTTGAATGTCACACCGGTGACTTTGCTTAATTTTGGTGGAACTGCACAAAAGGAGATCGAGATTTGTTTCCAATGTTCCCAGCGAGTTGTTTCAAATATTGGTCTCAACCACATGATGTGCAGTGTGCTTTGAGATGTTGTGCTACTTGTTTTGGTACTGTTTTAAATAAATGTTGAATTGAAGCTATTGTATTGCTGTCTTTTCCCATTAAGTAGTGAACAAAAATGGGACCAACCCAGACATGATGCTTGTTGCTTTGTTACAACAAATTCAGCATCACCCCCTTTATAAGCCAGTAATTGATGCCGCTCTCAGAATTAACTACTGAATCTTATTTCAAAACTGCAACACTTGTAGGGATTGGCGGGATTACCATTTTTGTGGTTGCATGTTTCATCCTCCTTTATTAGCCAGTAATTGATTCCTTTTTTGCCTCTGTTTAAATAGGGATATCTATTCAACTTGTTGCTATTGCGACATTTTGCTTCGCTACGCGAAACACTTTGCTTGATTTCAGTGCAACTGCACAAAACAAGATTGGATTTCCTATTCGTGTTAGCAGATTTGTATTTTATCCTAGTGTTCTCATGAAAGGTCAGTACAGGCCTTCATCCACATGATTGTGCAGTGTGCTTTGAGATGTTGTGCTACTTGTATTGGTACTATTTCAAATAAATGTTGAATTGAAGCTATTGTATTGCTGTCTTTTCCCATTAAGTAGTGAACAAAAATGGGACCAGCCTAGACATGATGCTTGTTGCTTTGTTACAACAAACTCTGCATCACCCCCTTTATAAGTAGATGGAAGCACATATTGTTGTTGTGCCCACTCTCCCCTGGAACTGTTTATGCTTTTGGTTAATCTAATGCCGCTGGTAAAATTAAGCAATGCCACTCTCAGAATTAATTAACTACTGAATCTTAGTTCAAAACTGCAACACTTGTTAGGAATGGTACTATCCTGCTTTGTAGTTCTTTCTACATGTTTAACCAAGGTATTGTTAAGATAATGTCTCTTTAAAAATGAATCAGTTGCATTGTTTTAGGAATGGTAATTTTCTGCTTTGTCGTTCTTTATACATGTTGAAACAAGGCATTGTTAAGATAATGTCTCAGTCAATATGAATGAATCACACTGATGGAGAATTGCTATTCTCCTGCTTTGTTTCCCATTAAGACAAATCATCAACCGTTATTTCTCAGTAATTGTTTCCCTTGTACCTATTGTTGCTTACATGGATATCAAAATTAAAGCTCGGTTTTATTCCAACTTTGATTTTAGTTGAACTGCACAAAAGGAGCCAATGTGTCCAAGGCAAACTGCTATGTTACTGGGTCCAGTTGGTCGTTCCACTTTGCAGAAAGAAGTACTCACTGGTTGCGGTACATTACAGAAGGAATGACCGAGAAGCTTTACAGAGTATTATTAGACACCAGTGACATGACTAGTCTGCAGCGACCATTGGCAATTTAACAACATGTGGAGTGCCCTGCGCAAAAAGTGCCCAAACAAGTACAAGAAGCTACGGCAGGACACGATCATAGGCATTACATATTTTGAATGGGAAAAGCTTGTCAAAGTTTAATATATTGGAATTGGAAAACCTTGTCAAAATTTGCTCATTGATGTTAGCCAGAAGACGTGCATTTGATATTTTTGAGTGGGATGCCCTTGCTGTGAGCAACGTTAAGTGTTTTTTCCTATTCCTGTGTTCAGTTTAGAAGTAAATAGTTACTCTGCTGAGATATTCCTGTGTTAAGAGTTTGTTCTGAATATTGTCTATGTAATGCCAGGCCTTGTGTTTGATTAAAAAGTTGAGCTTGGAATGTTGTGGCATGCGGCATCACGAGCTGTTCACCGTGCCTCCTGAGAATAATGCTTCGTATTGTTTTGCATGTCGATCTAATGCTAGTGATTTGCTTGTTAAGAAGATCATCCTCTTCTGTTGTTTCCGTGCGTAAGAAGTTCATCGTCTGATGTTTCATTCATAGCCTATATGACATGTCAGGTAGGTTAGACGTGAAACCATATGATCTTCCGACCAACTCATGATATTAGGCCGTTATTGGATCATCGTTTTCCAACCAAAACCGCTTGTAAAAATGACGCTTGTAAATTAAAGCAGATGGTCTCGGGCGAAGGCGCTTGGTTGGTCGATTTCGACTAGTAAAATATCTGAAGTACTTCACACATGATAAAAATGCTGAACGACACTCACACGATTCCTAATCCAGCCGTTAGCTGCTGTTTCAGCCTTGCCCATGGATGGCATGACACGCACGTCGTGCATGTATCGTCTGGTAATGTCGTCCATATAGCAGTGCTCGTAAAATATACACTGGTCTCTCAAATTACACGCGTAACCCGCCGGTTTTACTTACAGACCTCGGGCCTTCTGATGACGAGTAAATTACACTTGTATGTTAATACAGGTTTGAAATAAACCAGAGCTCCCAAGCGCGGCCTTACCGTTTCATGACGTCTCAGTTTCTCGAAGGTGCTCATAGGTGTCCGATGATCCTGGCTTCCTGAATGAGCAGCAGGCGCTGTATCAGACCTCCGTATGGCCCGCGAGGCCCTCTCCGTTGTCCTTCGAGTTTTTGCACTCGCCATGGCGCCGAGCATTGTTAACATGGTCAACGAACATGAGGATTCAGGAGATGACTTTATTTTGACTGGATGACACTAGGGACCCACTAGGGCCATAGCCGTACGTAGGCAAGTGCCTCCTTATTATGTACAACTATATTTTTTTTGCTTTCTCTTGGTATCCTGACATCATGGTCCCACACCATTGTCAACCTATGTAGTCAATATAAACGAGAGAATTGCACAAGGTGCAGCCGACAGCTGGGACCAAGAAGCTCGAGCAGTATTTGTGTTTTTGAGGCGTGAGCACTGCAGAGTTTTTCTTGGCGATTATTTCGTTGTTGTTCAGAGGAGAGCAGGGTATTAACTGGGTGGCCTGTGGCCCGTCTAGCCCAGGCTAGATATCCAGCCCAGATACTACTTTTTTCAATATGAAGATGGCTAGCCCAGCTATACGTCGTTTTGAGGAATACCAAGTCAAGGTCAACTTGTTATTCTCCGCCCCGCTGGGCTGCAAATCTTTCCTAGGAGGGATGCATTAGGCTTAACAGGAAAATGGGCTTTAAAAATAGGTTCTTTTACATCTGTGTCCCTAACTCGAACCCACTACTCACATTTGCCCCTAATTCGAAAGCCTGCTCAAAAATGCCCCTCCGCCGTTAGGTGCCCTTACAGACATATCCTTCCGCTCCGTTTCCGTCTGGTCAAAGGGGTTTGACCCTTTATGGGGCGTTTACTGGACATTTTGCCCCTCTATTCACTTGTCACTTACACATGGGCCCTACCCTAGGAAAAAAACTCTGGCTTATCCCCTCTCTCTCACTTACTAAAAAACTCTCTCACTCCTTGACATGTGGGCCAGGGACCCACTTGCATGGTCAACACACTCCGAAGCGAGGCTCGGCTCGGCTCGCGTGGATTAGCCGGTGGCCGTCGCCGGCGAGAGGCGGCGCGCCTGCAAGTGAAGACCAAGGGGACGGGCTCCGGGTGGTCTATCGAAGGATTTGCAGGTGGTGGTCAAGGTGGATGTCGGCGGGCAGCGACTGCATGCACGGGGAGCGCCTGAGACATTCTGCGGAGGACGCCGTCGCCGCCGTCGCGGTCGGAGGCTAGATCGAGACCAAAGAGCATGCCCTTGAACCCTTCTGGACGCCTCGCCTCTACCCAGCACGGTGAATCGGGCCTATGGCCGCGTGTAGATGATGGTAGAGACTCCGATCTCCGCCACAGATACGCCCTTGGCCTCCTAAATCCGATTGCCCCGAGCCACCATTGACCTTCCCGACCTCCGTGTCGTTGTCCCTGAAATCACGCGGCTCTACTCCTCTCTTCCCCCACTCGATTTTGTTCCCGAAGCGCCCTGCCCGAAGCCGGCCGCCATGACCGACCTCGACTGGCTCGGTCGTGTGCACGCGCCCACCTACCTACCTGTGCGGCGGCTCCACCCCTCCGTCGGACGACTCCGAGCCTCCCACCATGGCCCTCACAGGCAGGCGTGCTATCCTTTGCCGGCGGCGACAACCGGCCGATCCGCCAAGCCTCGCGGTGACCACGAGCGAACAAGAGTTGACCCTGATAGTGGGTCCAATGGCCCACATGTCAGGGAGAGAGGGGGGGTTATGAGTGAGGTAGACAATTTTTTAATATTGGTGGGCTCCATGTGTAAGTCAGAGATGGGATGAGAGAGAGGGAGTTTTTTTTCTTTTCTTTTCCTAGGTAGGTGCCACGTGTAACTGGGAGGTGCACAGAGGGGCAAAAATGTCAAGAAAACGTGAGGAAAATGGTCAAAGGCCTTTGACCTGACGGAAACGGCACGGAGGGGCATTTCTGTAAGGGCACATAACGGCGGAGGGGCATTTTTGAGAAGGCTTTGGAATTAGGGGTATATCTGATTAGGTGGTTCGAGTTAGGGACAGAAATGCAAATGGCCCTTAAAAATAACAAATGGGATGTAATTATAAAAACGGGCAGTAACTATAAAAAATGCACCAAACACGAAATTAGTTTATAAAATATTATTTATGGATTTTGAAAATCTTAAATTTTCATTGTTGAGCGCGCAATGTTTCGTTGGATTTTTACCGAATACAAATTTATATTAATCTGACTAGAAATTTCGGGATAAAAATATTTCGGATCCCATCAAAATGTGGGAAATTTTATTGAATTCTGTCTTCAACGGTTGGTTGAAATTATTAATTGTTGTCCTAGCTAGAAAATGGGTTGTACTTTTAACAAACTGTAAATGGGTTGTTGTAAATTCCATTAGAATTCAAAAATGGGTTGTACATTCCTACAAAACGCAAATGGGCTATAAGTTCTCTGCCACACACTTGTGGGCCTACTAAGTGACGCGTCCCCTAAAAACAATAAGTTGACGCATATGCAAGGCTTTGTCAACTTATTATAGTCAACACACGATTCTAGCAGCAGTGGTCGTTGGATGTCTATCCAACGGATGTCGTGCTTCTTCTTCTTCAATCTCGGATATTCTTAGCTTCGGCCGCCCAAAAAATGATTCCTCCCCCTGACATCTGGGGCGCACCGTTTCGCAGGCAGACCTGTGGGCCTACTAAGTTGGAGCATACCAAGGGCTTTGTCAACTTAGTCAATATAAACGATTCTAGCTTTAGTGACCGTACGATGTCCATCCAACGGCCGTAGTGCTTCTTCAACCTCTGGTCTTCTTGGTCCAGCCGCCCAAAGCAGCGCCGGTCGTGCCGCCTACTCCTGCCTCCCATGGCCGGTTGTGCTGCCACGGAGGCCTCACCGCCCCCATACTACTCCCACCACTGGCCAGGCCATCCCTCCACTCACCCACACCCCCTGTTATTCTACGGCAACGGCAGCCTCACACTACAGCCGAACCAGTGAACCCTCATACTCCTCTCTGCGCGGGCTTCCACTTCTGTGTCTTCCCCGGCTCCGCGCCGTCCCCTTCCTAGGCGTCGCCGTCGTCCACCGCCCTGGTGCTCTCGGCACGGCATGGTCAACGTGGTCAACGACCGACTTCCATCGGAAGAGTACTGTACGTGGAGAGGCTGACAGCTGGGTCCATGGCGGCCGCAAGGAAGTGCCTCCTTATTACGCGCAAAATAATTATTCCTCCACCTGACAGCAGGGACCCACCGGACGGGCCACCTTATTTCGAAAAAAAAACACTTCCCCCCTGACTGCTGGGATCCACCGGATGGGCCACCGTATTTCGCGAAAAAACGTTCCCCCCGCTATCAGCTCAGACCCACCGGAAGTGCCTCTTTATTACGCACAAAAAAATGAATACTCCCCCTGCTAGCTGGGACTCACCTTGGTGGGAGGCTGACTTGTGGGCCTACTAAGTTGACGGGGACGGAGGGCTTTGTCAACTTAGTCAATATGAACGATTCTAGCTCCAGTGACCGTACGATGTCCATCCAAGGGCCGTAGTGATTCTTCAACCTCTGGTCTTCTTGCTCCAGCCGCCCAAAGCAGCGCCAGTCATGCCGCCTGCTCCTACCTCCCGTGGCCGGCTATGCTGCCACGAAGGCCTCACCGCCCCCTACTATTCCCACCGCTGGCCAGGCCCTGCAGCGACGGCAGCCTCACATCACAGCCGAACGAGTCGATACTCATACTCCTCTCCGCGTGGGCATCCACTGCCGCGTCTTCACCGGCTCCACATCGTCCCCTTCCTAGGCCTCGCCATCGTCAACCGCCCTGGTGCTCTTGGCGTGGCATTTTCAACGTGGTCAAGCGACTTCCATCGGACGTGAACTGTACATCGAGAGGCTGACAGCTAGGTCCATGGCCGCAGCAAGGAAGTGCCTCCTTATTACGCGGAAAATAATGATTCCTCCACCTGACAACAGGGACCCACCGGACGGGCCATCATATTTCACAAAAAAACGTTTCCCTCCTAACTGCTGGGACCCACCAGCTACACCTTCACACGCAAGGAAGTGTGTCCGAGGAAAAAAAGATTCACCCCCCTGACTGCTGGGACCCACCAGCTACATCTTCGCACGCAAGGAAGTGCGTCCGGGTAAAAAAACAAAACGATTCGCCCCCCTGACTGCTGGGACCCACCAGCTACATCTTCGCAGGCAAGGAAGTGCCTGACAGTCGGGACCCACCTGGTCGAAGTGTACGTAGCGTTGTCATTCTAGTCGCGAACGTGTACGTACATACTGGTCGATGTAGAGGCGCGCACGTGTCGTAGTAGAGGCGTGCATGTGTCGTAGTAGAGGCGCGCACGTGTCGTAGTAGAGGCGCGCACGTAGCATGTACACGTACGTACATCGGCAAGGGTGCAAGAAAGAAAATATGGCCATCTACGTACATACGGGCAGGGTCTCGAACGCCTACTCGTGCATACGTACATGGCTGGGTCGGAACGGAGAAACAGCGTCGTCGTCGTGTTCATGGGGAGCCAACCGGCTGGGTCGGAACGGAATGCGTGCTCATGTTCATCGGGAGGGCTTGGACGGAACAGGCGATGGAAATGAGGCCTGGCGTACCGCACAACGGAGGAAACGGACCTCCTACGTTCGAAACGGGGTCCTGTTGATCGGGAGGGGTGTGGCGTACCACAAAATGGACGAAATGGACCTCCTAAGGTCGAAAAAGGGGTCCTGTTGATCGGGAGGGGTGTGGCATACCGCACAACAGAGGAAACGGACCTCCTACGGTCGAAACGAGGGTCCTGTTGATCGGGAGGGGTGTGGCATACCGCAAAACCGAGGAAATGGACCTCCTACAGTCGAAACAAGGGTCTTGTTGATCGGGAGGGGTGTGGCGTACCACAAAACGGACGAAACGGACCTCCTACGATCGAAATGGGGGTCTGATACGTCTCCAACGTATCTATAATTTTTGATTGTTCCATGCTATTATATTACCCCTTTTGGATGTTTATGGGCTTTATTTTACACAATTATATCATTTTTTGGACTAACCTACTAACCGGAGGCCCAACCCGTATTGCTGTTTTTTTGCCTATTTCAGTATTTCGAAGAAAAGGAATATCAAACGGAGTCCAAATGGAATGAAACCTTCGGGAGCGTGATTTTTGGAACGACGTGATCCGGAGAGCTTGGAGTGCAAGTCAAGAAGCACCCGAGGCCCCCACGAGATAGGAGGCCGCCCCCCCCCTATAGGGTGCGCCCCCCTGTCTCGTGGGCCCCTCGGGCGGCCACCGACGTACTTCTTCCTCCTATATATACCTACGTACCCCAAAAACATCCAGGGGCACCACGAAACACAATGTCCACCGCCATAACCTTCTGTATCCGCGAGATCCCATCTTGGAGCCTTCGCCGGCACTCTGCCGGAGGGGGAATCGACCATGGAGGGCTTCTACATCAACATCCTTGCCCCTCCGATGAGTTGTGAGTAGTTTACCACAGACCTACGGGTCCATAGTTATTAGCTAGATTGCTTCTTCTCTCTTTTTGGATCTCAATAGAATGTTCTCCCCCTCTCTTGTGGAGATCTATTCGATGTAAACTCTTTTTGCAGTGTGTTTGTCGAGATCCGACGAATTGTGGGTTTATGATCAAGTTTATCTATGAATAATATTTGAATCTTCTCTGAATTCTTTTATGTATGATTGAGTTATCTTTGCAAGTCTCTTCGAATTATCAGTTTGTTTGGCCTACTAGATTGGTCTTTCTTGCCATGGGAGAAGTGCTTAGCTTTGGGTTCAATCTTGCGGTGTCCTTACCCAGTGATAGAAAGGGTTGCAAGGCATGTATTGTATTGTTGCCATTGAGGATAACAAGATGGGGTTTATATCATATTGCATGAGTTTATCCCTCTACATCATGTCATCTTGCTTAATGCATTACTCTATTCTTATGAACTTAATACTCTAGATGCATGCTGGATAGCGGTCGATGTGTGGAGTAATAGTAGTAGATGCAGGCAGGAGTCGGTCTACTTGTTATGGACGTGATGCCTATATACATGATCATGCCTAGATAATCTCATAACTATTTGCTTTTCTATCATTTGCTCGACAGTAATTTGTTCACCCACAGTAATACTTATGCTATCTTGAGAGAAGCCTCTAGTGAAACCTATGGCCCCCGGGTCTACCTCTTATCATATTTGCTTTCAATCTACTTTTATTTGCATCTTTACTTTTTGCATCTATATTATAAAATACCAAAAATATATTTATCTTATCATACTATCTTTATTAGATCTCACTTTCGCAAGTGGCCGTGAAGGGATTGACAACCCCTTTATTGCGTTGGTTGCGAGTTCTCAGTTTGTTTGTATAGGTGCGTGGGACTTTTGAGGAGCCTCCTACTAGATTGATACCTTGGTTCTCAAAACTGAGGGAAATACTTACGCTACACTTGCTGCATCACCCTCTCCTCTTCGGGGAAAACCAATGCAAGCTCAAGACGTAGCAAGAAGGATTTCTAGCGCCGTTGCCGGGGAGGTCTTTGCTCAAGTCAAGACATACCAAGTACCCATCACAAACCCATGTCTCTCGCATTTACATTATTTGTTATTTGCCTCTTGTTTTCCTCTCCCCCACTTCACCCTTGCTGTTTTATTCGCCCTCTCTTTCCCAATCTCCTCCTCTCTTTTCGCTTGCCCTTTTTCTGTTTGCTTGTTTGTTGGATTCCTTGTTGCCATGGGACAAGATAATACCAAATTGTGTGATTTATCGAATACCAATAATAATGATTTCCTTAGTGATGTCTACTACACAACCTTCTCCTTGTAGACGTTGTTGGGCCTGCAAGTGCACAGGTTTGTAGGACAGTAGCAAATTTCCCTCAAGTGGATGACCTAAGGTTTATCAATCCGTAGGAGGCGTAGGATGAAGATGGCCTCTCTCAAGCAACCCTGCAACCAAATAACAAAGAGTCTCTTGTGTCCCCAACACACCCAATACAATGGTAAATTGTATAGGTGCACTAGTTCGGCAAAGAGATGGTGATACAAGTGCAAAATAGATGGTATATAAAGGTTTTTGTAATCTGAAATTATAAAAACAGCAAGGTAGCAAGCGATAAAAGTGAGCGTAAACGGTATTGCAATGGTAGGAAACAAGGCCTAGGGTTCATACTTTCACTAGTGCAAGTTCTCTCAACTATAATAACATAGATAGATCCTATAGTAATCCCTCAACATGCAACAAAGAGTCACTCCAAAGCCACTAATAGCGGAGAACAAACGTAGAGATTATGGTAGGGTACAAAACCACCTCAAAGTTATTCGTTTGGATCGATCTATAAAAGAGTTCGTACTAGAATAACACCTTAAGACACAAATCAACCAAAACCCTAATGTCACCTAGATACTCCATTGTCACCTCAAGTATCCGTGGGCATGATTATACGATATGCATCACACAATCTCAGATTCATCCAACCAACATAAAAGTACTTCAAAGAGTGCCCCAAAGCTACTACCGAAGAGTCAAGAATGTGTGCCAACCCCTATGCATAGGTTCCCAATGTCACGAAACCCGCAAGTTGATCACCAAAACATACATCAAGTGGCACATGATATCCCATTGTCACCACAGATAAGAACGGCAAGACAAACATCAAGTGTTCTCATAAAAGACTCAATCCGATAAGATAACTTCAAAGGGGAAACTCAATTCATCACAAGAGAGTAGAGGGGGAGAAACATCATAAGGTCCAACTACAATAGCAAAGCTCGGGATACATCAAGATCGTGCCATAGAGGGGACACGAGAGAGAACATGAGAGAGAGATCAAACGCATAGCTACTGGTACATACCCTCAGCCCCGAGGGTGAACTACTCCCTCCTCGTCATGGATAGCACCGGGATGATGAAGATGGCCACCGGTGATGGGATCCCCCTTCGGCAGGGTGCCGGAACAGGGCCCCGATTGGTTTTTGGTGGCTACAGAGGCTTGCGGCGGCGGAACTCCCGATCTATCTTCTGTTCTGGAAGTTTAGGGTACGTAGGTATATGTGGGTGCAGGGGGTATGTCGGTGGACTTCCGGGGTGCTCACAAGGCAGGGTGGTGCGCCCAGGGGGGTGGGCGCGCCCTCCACCCTCGTGGGCAGCCCGTATCTCCCCTGACGTGCACTCCAAGTTCCCTGGGTTGCTTTCCTTCCAAAAATAACTTCTCCAGTTGATTTTGTTCCGTTTTGACTCTGTCTGATATTCCTATTCCTCGAAACACTGAAATAGGCATAAAATAGCAAATCTGGGTTGTGCCTCCGGTTAATAGGTTAGTCCCAAAAATAATATAAAAGTGGATAATAAAGCCCAATATTGCCTAAAACAAAAGATAAAAGTAGCATGGAGCAATAAAAAATTATAGATACATTGGAGACGTATCAAGCATCCCCAAGCTTAATTCCTGCTCGTCCTCGAGTAGGTACATGATAAAAAAGAATTTTTGATGCAGAGTGATACTTTGGCATAATTTCAATGTAATTCTTCTTACTTGTGATATGAATATTCAGATCCGAAAGATTCAAGACAAAAGTTCATATTGACATAAAAATAATAATACTTCAAGCATACTAATCAAAGCAATCATGTCTTCTCAAAATAGCATGGCAAAAGAAAGTTCATCCCTACAAAATCATATAGTTAGGCTATGCTTCATTTTCGTCACACAAAGATGTTCCCAACTTCTATACCTCCGATGACAAGCCAAGCAATCGTTTCATACTCAAATAATCTCAAACTTTTTCAACCTTCACGCAATACATGAGCGTGAGCCATGGATATAGCACTATGGGTGGAATAGAATATGATGATGGGGATTGTGTGGAGAAGGCAAACAAAAGAGAAAGTCTCACATTGGCGTGGATAATCAACGGGCTATGGAGATGCCCATCAATTGATGTCAACATGAGGAGTAGGGATTGCCATGCAACGGATGCACTAGAGCTATGAATGCTCAAGAGAAGAAAACTAGTGGGTGTGCATCCAATTCGCTTGCTCATGAAGACCTAGGGCATTTGAGGAAGCCCATCATAGGAATATACAAGCCAAGTTCTATAATGACAAATTCCCACTAGTATATGAAAGCGATAACACATGAGACTCTCTAAATGAAAGGCATGGTGCTACTTTGAAGCACAATATATGAGACTCACTACATGAAGAACAAGGTGCTACTTTGAAGCACAAGTGTGGAAAAAGAGATAGTAGCATTGCCCTTTTTATTTTTTTATTTTTTTTGGGCCTTCCCTTTTTTTGGACTTTCTTTTTTCTTTTTTTTTTGATTGAGCAATGCTCTAATAATGATGATCATCACACTTCTATTGATTACAACATAAGGATTACAACTCGAAACTTAGAACAAGATATGACTCTATATAAATGCCTCCAGCGGTATACCGGGATGGTGCAATGAATCAAGAGTGACATGTATGAAAAATAATGTATGGTGGCTTTGCCACAAATACTATGTCAACTACATGATCATGCAATGGCAATATGACAAAAGTAATGTATGTCATGATGATGAAGATGGAAGTTGCATGGCAATATATCTCGGAATGGCTATGGAAATGCCATGATAGGTAGGTATGGTGGTTGTTTTGAGGAAGATATAAGGAGGTTTATGTGTGATAGAGCATATCATATCACGGGGTTTGGATGCACCGGCGAAGTTTGCACTAACTCTCAAGGTGAGAAAGGGCAATGCACGATAGCGAAGAGGCTAGAAAAGGCGGGAAGGTGAGAGTGCGTATAATCCATGGACTCAAATTAGTCAAAAGAACTCATATACTTGTTGCAAAGATTTAGAAGTCATCAAAAATCAAGTACTACACGCAAGCTCCTAGGGGGATAGATTGGTAGGAAAAAACCATTGCTCGTCCCTGACCGCCACTCATAAGGATGCACAAGCTAGGTACACTTCTTGTTTCAAATTTGTTGCACAACTTTAACCATATGTGCATGCTACGGGACTTGCAAACTTCAACACAAGCATTTCTCAAATTCACAATTACTCAACTATCATGACTTTGATATTATCACCTCCATATCTCAAAACAATTATCAAGCATCAAACTTATCTTAGTATTCAACGCACTCAAAAGAAAGTTTCACATATCTTGAATACCAAGTATATTAACATTAAGCAAATTACCATGCTATTTAAGACTCTCAAAATAATCTAAGTGAAGCATGAGAGTTCATCTATTTCTTCAAAATAAAACTACCACCATGCTCTAAAAGATCTAAGTGAAGCACTAGAGCAAAAATTATGACGCTCAAAAGATATAAGTGAAGCACATAGAGTTTTCTAGAAAATTCCAATTTGTGTAAGGCTCTCTCTCATTAAAGGATTTCAGATCCTGGTATCTTATTCAAACAGCAAGCAAATCTAAAGAAAACTACATTGCAAGGATAGCACAACTCATGTGAAGAAGCACAAACTTAGGCTCAACCGATACTAACCGATAATTGTTGAAGAAGAAAGGTGGGATGCCTACCAGGGCATCCCCAAGCTTAGATGATTGAGACTTCTTGAAATATTATCTTGGGGTGCCTTGGGCATCCCCAAGCTTGAGCTTTTGTGTCTCCTTAATTCCTCTCATATCATGGTTTCTCTTTTTTTTATCAAAAGCTTCATTCACAACAATCTCAACAAGAACTCGTGAGATAGGTTAGTATAAACCAATGCAAAACCATATCATTTTCTACTGTAACAAATCACTAAAATTACTATTCAACATTGAATACTAAATGTCTCTGTATATTTAATACTCCTATCCTCAAATAGAATCATTAAACAAGCAAACATACACAAACAATGCAACCATAACAGCAATCTGCCAAAACAGTACAGTCTGTAAAGAATGCAAGAGTATCAATACTTCCCTGACTCCAAAAATTATGAACTAAAATTCCCACTGTAATAAATTTATCAGATCTTAATATTCAAAAAGATTCAACGTTAGACCATTCTCTGACTTTTCTAGGGAATTTTTGCAACAGCGGTAAACTTTCTGTTATCAAACAGCAACATGCATACTAGCAAAATAAGCATGGCAAAGGCTATCCTTGACTTTTTTATTGAACCTAAAGATGCAAAACATTATTCTAAATAACATCAATCAAAAACTAACAAAATAAAATGACACTCCAAGCAAAAAACATATCATTTGGTGAAAAAAATATAGCTCCAAGTAAAGTTACCGATGATCGAAGACGAAAGAGGGCATGCCTTCCGGGGCATCCCCAAGCTTAGTTGCTTGGTTGTCCTTGAATATTACCTTGGGGTGCCTTGGGCATACCCAATCTTATGCTCTTTCCACTCCTTATTCCATAGTCCATCGAATCTTTACCCAAAACTTGAAAACTTCAACCCCACAAAACTTAACACAAAACTCGTAAGCTCCCTTAGTATAAGAAAATAAAACCACCACTTAGGTACTGTAATGAACTCATTCTAAATTCATATTGGTGTAATACCTACTGTACTCCAACTTATCTATGGTTCATACCACTTAATACTAGCCATAGATGCATCAAAATAAGCAAACAACACAATGAAAACAGAATCTGTCAAAAACAGAACAGTCTGTAGTAATCTGTATCAAACGTATACTTCTGGAACCCCAAAATTTCTGAAATAAATTTCTGGACCTGAGCAATTTGTCTATTAATCATCTTCAAAAATAATCAACCTAAAACCAATCTCCAGTAAAAAAAATGGCAGCTAATCTCGTGAGCGCTAAAGTTTCTGTTTTTCACAGCAAGATCACATAAACTTCACCCAAGTCTTCCCAAAGGTTCTACTTGGCACTTTATTGAAACAAAAGCTATAAAACATGATTACTACAGTAGCATAATCATGTGGACACACAAAAAAAATAAGGATAAATATTGGGTTGTCTCCCAACAAGCGCTTTTCTTTAATGCCTTTTTAGCTAGGCATGATGATGACAATGATGCTAACATAAAAGATAAGAACTGAAACATAACGGGAGCATCATGAAGAATATGACTAGCACATTTAAGCCTAACCCACTTCCTATGCATAGGGATTTTGTGAGCAAACAACTTAGGGGAACAATAATCAACAAGCATAGGAAGGTAAAACAAGCATAAATTCAAAACTGGAAGCACATAGAGAGGAAACTTGACATTATTGCAATTCCTACAAGCATATGTTACACCCTCATTATAATTTTCAGTAGCATCATGAATGAATTCAACAATATAACCAACACCTAAAGCATTTACTACCCTCAACATAAGCAAATTTCTTCTCATGAATAGTAGTGGGAGCAAACTCAACAAAATAACTATCATATGATTGAAAATTAAGATCAAGATGACAAGTTTCATGGTTATCATTATTCCTTAAAGCATACGTGTCATCACAATAATCATCATAGATAGGAGGCATGCTTTCATCATAGTAAATTTGCTCATCAAAGCTTGGGGGACAAAAAATATCATCTCCATCAAACATAGCTTCCCCAAGCGTGTGGCTTTGCATATCATTAGCATCATGGATATTCAAGGAATTCGTACTAACAACATTGCAATCATGCTCATCATTCACATATTTTATGCCAAGAATTCTATGTAATTCTTCTTCTAGTACTTGAGCACAATTTTCCTTTTCATCATTCTCATGAAAGATATTAAAAAGATGAAGCGTATGAGACAAACTCAATTCCATTTTTTTGTATTTTTCTTTTATAAACTAGACTAGTGCTAAAACAAGAAACAAAAAGATTTCATTGCAAGATCTAAAGATATACCTTCAAGAACTCACCCCCCGGCAACGGCGCCAGAAAAGAGCTTGATGTCTACTACGCAACCTTCTCCTTGTAGACGTTGTTGGGCCTGCAAGTGCACAGGTTTGTAGGACAGTAGCAAATTTCCCTCAAGTGGATGACCTAAGGTTTATCAATCCGTAGGAGGCGTAGGATGAAGATGGTATCTCTCAAGCAACCCTACAACCAAATAACAAAGAGTCTCTTGTGTCCCCAACACACCCAATACAATGGTAAATTGTATAGGTGCACTAGTTCAGCGAAGAGATGGTGATACAAGTGCAAAATAGATGGTAGATAAAGGTTTTTGTAATCTAAAATTATAAAAACAGCAAGGTAGCGAGCGATAAAAGTGAGCTTAAACGGTATTGCAATCGTAGTAAACAAGGCCTAGGGTTCATACTTTCACTAGTGCAAGTTCTCTCAACAATAATAACATAGATAGATCCTATAGTAATCCCTCAAAATGCAACAAAGAGTCACTCCAAAGCCACTAATAGCGGAGAACAAACATAGAGATTATGGTAGGGTACGAAACCACCTCAAAGTTATTTGTTCGGATCGATCTATAACAGAGTTCATACTAGAATAACACCTTAAGACACAAATCAACCAAAACCCTAATGTCACCTAGATACTCCATTGTCACCTCAAGTATCCGTGACCATGATTATACGATATGCATCACACAATCTCAGATTCATCCAACCAACATAAAAGTACTTCAAAGAGTGCCCCAAAGCTACTACCGGAGAGTCAAGAACGTGTGCCAACCCCTATGCATAGGTTCACAATGTCACGAAACCCGCAAGTTGATCACCAAAACATACATCAAGTGGCACATGATATCCCATTGTCACCACAGATAAGCACGGCAAGACATACATCAAGTGTTCTCATAAAAGACTCAATCCGATAAGGTAACTTCAAATGGGAAACTCAATTCATCACAAGAGAGTAGAGGGGGAGAAACATCATAAGATCCAACTACAATAGCAAAGCTCGGGATACATCAAGATCGTGCCATAGAGGGGACACGAGAGAGAACACGAGAGAGAGATCAAACACATAGCTACTGGTACATACCCTCAGCCCCGAGGGTGAACTAGTCCCTCCTCGTTATGGATAGCGTCGGGATGATGAAGATGGCCACCGGTGATGGGATCCCCCTCTGGCAGGGTGCCGGAACAGGGTCCCGGTTGGTTTTTGGTGGCTACAGAGGCTTGCGGCGGCGGAACTCCCGATCTATCTTTTGTTCTGTAAGTTTTAGGGTACGTAGGTATATATGGGTGCAGGGGGTACGTCGGTGGACCTCTGGGGTGCTCACGAGGCAGGGGGCGCCCAGAGGGGTGGGCGCGCCCCCCACCCTCGTGGGCAGCCTGTATCTCCCCCGACATGCACTCCAAGTTCCCTGGGTTGCTTTCCTTCCAAAAATAACTTCTCCAGTTGATTTCGTTCTGTTTTGACTCCATCTGATATTCCTTTTCCTCGAAACACTGAAATAGGCATAAAACAGCAAATCTGGGCTGGGCCTCCGGTTAATAGGTTAGTCCCAAAAATAATATAAAAGTGGATAATAAAGCCCAATATTGCCTAAAACAAAAGATAAAAGTAGCATGGAGCAATAAAAAATTATAGATACATTGGAGACGTATCACTTAGCACTCCGATTGCTACTCTTAATGATGTTGAGTCTTGTGAAATCAATACTGCTTTGCTGAATCTTGTTATGAAAGATCAATTTGCCTGCCTTCCTAGTGAAGATGCCGCTACTCATCTAAACAATTTTGTTGATTTGTGTGATATGCAAAAGAAGAAAGAGACGGATAACAATATTGTCAAATTGAAGTTATTTCCATTTTCACTTAGAGATCATGCTAAAGTTTGGTTTTCGTCTTTGCCTAAAAATAGTATTGATTCTTGGAACAAGTGCAAAGATGCTTTTATCTCTAAGTATTTTCCTCCCACTAAGATCATCACTCTTAGGAACAATATTATGAATTTTAAACAACTTGATCATGAGCATGTTGCCCAATCTTGGGAAAGAATGAAATTGATGCTTCGCAATTGCCCTACTCATGGTTTGAATTTATGGATGATCATACAAAATTTTTATGCCGGTTTGAACTTTGCTTCTAGAAATCTCTTAGATTCGGCCGCGGGAGGCACGTTTATGGAAATCACATTAGGAGATGCTACAAAACTTCTTGATAATATTATGGATAATTATTCTCAATGGCACACCGAAAGATCTTCTAGTAAAAAAGTGCATGCTATAGAAGAAATCAATGTTTTGAGTGGAAAGATGAATGAACTTATGAAGTTGTTTGCTACTAAAAATACTCCTCTTGATCCCAATGATTTGCCTTTGTCTTCCTTGATTGAGAATAATAATGAATCTATGGATGTGAATTTTGTTGGTAGGAATAGTTTTGGAAACAATGCTTATAGAGGAAATTTTAATGCTAGACCGTTCCCTAGTAATTCCTCTAACAATTATGGAAATTCCTACAATAATTCATATGGTAATTTTAATAAGATGCCTTCTGATTTTGAGAATAGTGTGAAAGAATTTATGATTTCTCAAAAGAATTTTAATGCTTTGCTTGAAGAAAAATTGCTCAAAGTTGATGATTTGGCTAGGAACATTGATAGACTTTCGCTTGATGTTGATTCTCTTAAACTTAGATCTTCTCCTCCGAAGCATGATATCAATGAGTCTTTCAAAGTAATGAGAATTTCCATTGATGAGTGCAAGGAAAGAACCGCTAGATTGCGTTCTAAAAAAAGCTTTATAAAAGGGTGTTCTTCTAGTTTCCGTGAAAATAATGATGAGGATCTTAAAGTTATTGATGCGTATCCGATTAGATCTATGTTTTGCAATATGAATTTTGATGATTATGGGAATGATGATGAATCAACTTTGCCTAGAAGGCATCCCAAGAATTCAGAGTCTTTAGATCTTAATTCTAAATTTGGTAAAAGTGAGATTGGAGAATCCTCAACTTCTAATAATATTGAACCTACCATCTTGGATTTCCAGGAATTTGATTATGATAATTGCTCTTTAAAAGGTTGTATTTCCTTGTTGCAATCCGTTGTTAATTCTCCTCATGCTTATAGTCAAAACAAAGCTTTTACCAAACATATTGTTGATGCCTTGATGCAATCTTATGATGAAAAACTTAATTTGGAAGTTTCTATACCTAGAAAACTTAATGATGAGTGGGAACCTACTATAAATATTAGAATTAAAGATTATGAGTGTTTTGCTTTATGTGATTTGGGTGCTAGTGTTTCCACGATTCCGAAAACTTTATGTGATACTCTAGGTTTCCATGATCTTGATGATTGCCCTTTAAATTTGCACCTTGCAGATTCCACCATTAAAAAGCCTATGGGAAGGATCAATAATATTCTTATTGTTGAAAATAGAAATTTGGTGCCCGTAGATTTTATCGTTCTTGATATAGATTGCAATCTTTCTTGCCCTATTATTCTTGGTAGACCTTTCCTTAGAACGATTCGTGCGATTATTGATTTGAAGGAAGGTAATATTAGATTCCAATTTCCATTAAAGAAAGGCATGGGGCATGTTCCAAGAAAGAAAGTCAAATTACCTTATGAATCTATCATGCGTGCTACTTATGAATTTAGTTGCAAAGATGGCACTCGTTAGATCTATCCTTGCTTTTATGCCTAGCTAGGGGCGTTAAACGATAGCGCTAGTTGGGAGGCAACCCAATTTTTCTTTATGTTTTTTTTGCTCCTGTTTAGTAATAAATCTTGCATATACCCTCTGGTTAGATGTGTTTTTATCCTTTGATTAGTGTTTGTGCCAAGTAGAACCTATAGGATAACCTATGATGATAGTTGATTTGATTCTGCTGAAAAACAGAAACTCTGCACGCATGAATATAATTTTGTTAAATCACACGAACGTTCTTTTGCGTTGATTCTTTTTGCTTATGTTCAATAAACAAATTTTCGAGGACTTCCTATTTTGGTAGGATTTTTAAAGTTCCAGAGGTTTGCGTTAGTTACAGATTGCTGCAGACTATTCTGTTTTTGACAGATTCTGTTTTTCGTGTGTTGTTTGCTTATTTCAATGCATCTATGGCTAGTAAATTAGTTTACAAACCATAAGGAAGTTGGAGTACAGTAGGTTTAACACCAAATTAAATAAATAATGAGTTCATTGCAGTACCTTATGTGGTGGTTTTGTTTTCTTTCACTAACGGAGCTTATAAGATTTCCTGTTGAGTTTTGTGTTGTGAAGTTTTCAAGTTTTGGGTAAAGCTTTTATGGACTATGGAATAAGGAGTGGCAAGAGCCTAAGCTTGGGAAGTCCCATGGCACCCCAAGATATTCAAGGATAGAAAAAAGCCTAAGCTTGGGGATTCCCCGGGAAGGCATCCCCTCTTTCGTCTTCATTCATTGGTAACTTTACTTGGAGCTATATTTTTATTTGCCACATGATATGTGTTTTGCTTGGAGCTTCGTGTATTATATTAGTCCTTGCTTTTTAGTTTACCACAATCATCCTTGCTATACATACCTTTTGGGAGAAGCCTATTTGATTAGAATTTGCTAGAATACTCTATGTGCTTCACTTATATCTTTTGATCTTAATAGTTTTTGCTCTGGTGCTTCACTTATATCTTTTAGAGCACGGTGGTGTCTTAATTTTGAAGAAATTGCTAGCCTCTCATGCTTCACTTTTATCTTTTTGAGAGTATTTTAGAACAGCATGGTATTTGCTATGGTTTTAAAGTTGGTCCTAGAATGATGAGCATCCAAGTTGGGTATAATAAAAACTATCATTGTCGGTGTACTAGAGTAGGGGTACCCTAGTATCTCGAACTTGTGCACGGGCAGTCGCAGCATCCCGCGGCAAGGCTTGCCGGGTGACCGCCAAGATCCTCCATGGTTCCTTAGGAGACAAGACCCCGGCAAGAGGAGCTTGCCGGGAGGCCATTCAAGAACAAAGCATTTAAGCCAAGGAGACAAGGCCCCGGCAAGAGGAGCTTGCCGGGAAGGCCAATCAAGGCATCTCAAGGAACTTGCCGCGACGTGCCACGCGTCCCGGCAAGGCCCGGTGATCGACAAGCTTTCGGGCGCGACAAGACAACGGCCGCGGCAAGGCGCTTGCCGCGGCAGGCTACCGCTCTGTACCCACGCTACAGCACATCCACCAACGTGTCGCCCTGAGGCCATTCCAGGCGCGCGTGGCGAGAGGTTGTGCAGCCAACGGTGCGCGGTGGCAAGCGGCGCTGACAAGATTGCCATCGTGGCAAGCGGTGGCGCCCCTGACGGTCCCTGTTTGCACTGTTTAGGCGACACAGACGGGCATTTAATGCCCTTGTCCCCTGCCGTCAGGGTTAGGTAGGCTACACTGTACAAGTAGTTGTACCTACCTCATTCCTTTTCCATTTTTACCCTTGTCTACGTTGCCACCTGTCCGTGACCCCTTGAACATATAAAAGGAGGCCCATGCGCAACGTAGAAGGGGTTGGTCCAGTTCGAAGCTAGAAACACTCTCACGCTCGGTCTGGTAGTCCTCAGCGCGCCCGAGCAAGAACTCAATATACACATACATGTAGCAGTAGGAGTATTATCTCTCCGGAGAGCTCCGAAGCTGGGTAAACTGCTCGTGTGCTTCCCCTCGATCTGCTCTTCGTGCGACCTCCGCCCTCCGCCGAACCGAAAGGGGCTCGGTCCGCCGGTCCCATAGGTGTTCGTGGATCAGTTTCCCCGACATCTTTGGCGCGCCAGGTAGGGGGCGTCGAGATTGTGTGAAGCTGATCCGGCATTCACACGAGCTAGATCTTCATTTTCTTCATCGACATGCCACCGAAGAAGAAGGCTTCGGAGGCTGCTGTTCCGTCTGCGTCGATCCCACCACCACCGGAGCAAATGGGCGGTGGGGTAGATGCCGGCGAAAGAACGGGTGTCGACGAGGGTGCTCACAGTGCTGCCAGGTCCAAGGACAAGGCTGTGCAGACCTCGGCGTCCGTACGCGCACCGCGCCCATCTCAGGAGGCGCGGGACCAACAGCGTCATGGCATTCACAGTACCATGCGTTCGTTGGAACAAGATCGAGCTGGTGGATCTCGGGGTGCCCAAGACCAGCATGCACGCCAACATGCTGGCCCGAGCGAGGCACGGTCGCCTGGACGGGATACTGCTCCTTCTAACATAGTTAGAAGTCCGAGCATATCCCGCTCCTCGCACCGTTCGCCACTGCCGCCCACCACTCCAGCAGAAGCTTTGGCGCGAGCTCAACTGCTCCTAGATTACCCTCCAACCACAGACAAGATCAACGAATGGAGGGCCACCATTCAGAGTCTCATCGGCTTCGCCAACGGCGACGCTCCGCGGCAGCCGAGCGCCTCGCTGCCACGGCAGGATTGCC
The DNA here is from genome assembly GCF_018294505.1 of Triticum aestivum. Classification (NCBI taxonomy): domain Eukaryota; kingdom Viridiplantae; phylum Streptophyta; class Magnoliopsida; order Poales; family Poaceae; genus Triticum; species Triticum aestivum. The sequence goes on along the minus strand of NC_057798.1, from coordinate 546,426,159 downwards.
AGGCGCGAGCCGATGGCGACGAAACCGGCGGGGGTGCAACCACCATGCACTCTCCACCCCGAAGGCCAAGATCGCAGACTCGCCGGATCCACCTCGATAGCGACTCCACCGCGTCATCAGATCCATGAGCTCGTTGCGATCAGCGCCAAGTTCTTTACGAACGACAGCAAGAAGACGCTCGTACTCGCATCGAGCGCCGAAGAGAAGCGCAGCGTCAATCAGACCAGCGCACTAGGCCCACTATCGACATGCATGCGCCAGGGGAACTAGGCGACTTGCCGTACGCGGTAGGTTGCCCTGCGTTCACTCGTGAGCTGCGGCAAGTCCAGTGGCCCAGCACGAAGAATTTCAAGCCAGACGTACCAGAGAAGTACGATGGCAAGTCGCATCCGTCGGAGTTCCTCAGCATCTACACCATTGCGGTGCAAGCTGCCGGGGGGCGGGACAACAAGATCCTTGCCAACTACTTCCCGCTGGTGCTCAAGCCCAATGTCAGATCCTGGCTCATGCACTTGCCGGACAACACCATATCTTCCTGGGCAGATCTATGCCATCAGTTTGTCGGCGCCTTTACAGGCGGCCACAAGCCTCATGGCCAAGAGAGCGACCTTCATCTGCTCGCCCAGAAGGAAGGAGAGCCCCTGCGCAAGTATATTCAGAGATTCAGCCGTGTACAACACAACATCCTAGATGTCCACCCTGCCGCGGTAATCAGAGCGTTCCACCAGAACATGCGAAACCGCAGGATGCGGGAGGAGATGGCGATGTGCAAGATCAGAGACGTCAGTGAGCTATATGTCCTGGCCGACAAGTGTGTACGTGCTGAGGAAGGGAGGAGACGCCCCGGAGAGAATACAGAAGCAGTAGGATCTGATAGTGAAGATGCTGCCCCGGCAAAGAAAGGCCGGCGGCGGAACAACAGGAAGAAGAAAGGCAAAGAGGTGCTAGTTGTTGAGCAGTCCGGCAACGGAGGTGGCGCCAAGAAAGCCAAAGCTGGTAGCTCCGGCAAGGAGGTTGCCGCGGGCACCAACTACCAGGCTGTGGCGGCCACCGACAAGCAGGACGGCACCGACAAGAAGTATTGCAAGATCCACCGCACCAAGGGCCATGATCTCTAGAGCTGCAAGAAGGTCGAGCAGCTTGTCGAACAGCAAAAGGCTGAGTACGAGCGACGCGACAAGGAGAAGGCCCAGGAAGGTGCTGGAGGAGCCTGCAAGAAACGTCCCGACCGAGAAGGACGCCGCGGCAAGGCCAAGCAGCGGCAAGGAGACAGACCTCCCCGCGGCCACGACAAGGATGAAGATGACGACGACGATGAAGATATGGATGATGAAGAGGCCTATGAGCAGGAGTTCCAGAAAGCCACAGAGGTCCTCTGCGTTGACGGCGGTGCTTCTCTGCATACTTCACACCGCCAGCTCAAGCAGTGGGTGCGAGAAGTCAATGCAGCAGAACCACCCGTCGAGTCAAGCAAGCCTCTGAAATGGTCCAGCACGCCTATCATCTTTGATATTGAGGACCACCCTGATCGCATAACTGCGGTCGGGTGCTTGCCGATGTTGGTTTCACCAACTATCCGCAACCTCAAGGTCACAAAGATCCTAGTTGATGGCGGGCCGGCTTGAACCTGATCTCCTCCGCGGTGCTCCAGAAACTCCAGATCCCTGACAGCGAGCTCGAAGAGACCGGCACATTCCAAGGAATCAATCCGGGAAGGAGCAAGCCGAAGGGAAAGATCACGTTACCAGTGACATTTGGCAGCGAGTTGAACTTCAGGACTGAGAGGGTCACTTTTGACGTTGCTGACTTTCCATTGCCCTACAATGGAATACTCGGCCGTCCAGCACTCGCCAAGTTCATGGCAGCCTCTCACTATGCATACAACATGCTGAAGATGCTAGGCCCGATAAGTGTCATCTCTGTCCCTGGCGACAAGAAGGATGCTCTTATCTGCGCCGACAAGATCTAGCGGGAAGCAGCAGCCGCAACAGATCGCAAGTCACTTGCCGTTGAAGCTCCCGGGGGGAAGAAGAAGACCAAGTCCGGCAAGAGCTCTAATGCCCACTCCGGCAAGCGCACCTCTTCTGAGTGCTGCGCTACCGTCGAGGACGCACCATCGAGCTCCACCGGCAAGTGTAAGAAGACAATAGTAGCTCCACCAGAGACCAAGAAGGTGTCCGCCAAGGAGGACGGCACTGGTGGTACCTTCACCATCAGTGCCACTCTCGACCCTAAATAGGAAAGCGCGCTTGTTGCTTTCCTGCGGGCGAATGTCGACATGTTTGCGTGGCAACTGTCTGACATCCCCGGTGTTCCCAGGAAAGTAATCGAGCACCATCTTGTCGTCTGTCCTCATGCGCGGCCCGTCAAGCAGAAAGTGAGGAAACAAGCAGTGGAGCGCCAAGAATTCATCGCTGAAGAAATCAAGAAATTGGAAGCAGCAGGCCTTGTCAGAGGAGTGCTCCATCCTACGTGGTTGGCCAATCCTGTAGTCGTGCGCAAGGCAAATGGAAAATGGAGGCTTTGTATCGACTTTACCGATGTCAATAAAGCTTGTCCCAAAGATCCATTTCCCTTGCCGCGCATTGACCAGATTGTTGAATCCACGGCCGGATGTGACTTGCTTTCGTTTCTTGATGCATACTCAGGATACCATCAGATCTTCATGGCAGAAGAGGATGAGGAGAAGACCGCATTCATCACCCCATGTGGCACATACTGTTTCATATGGTTGCCCTTCGGTTTAAAGAATGCTAGCTCAACATTTGCCAGGGTAGTCCATGTCGCCTTTGAGCCACAAATACACAGAAATGTAGAAGCCTACATGGATGACACAGTGGTCAAGAGCAAGGACAAGGCAACTCTGATTCAAGATTTAGATGAAACCTTTGCAAATCTGCGCAAGATCAACCTCAAGCTTAACCCCGAGAAGTGTGTGTTTGGAGTCCCCTCCGGCAAGCTTCTCGGGTTCTTCGTGTCTCAGCGGGGAATTGAAGCCAATCCCGACAAGATCAAGGCCATCGAGCAGATTGAAGCACCAAAGCACGTCAAGGATGTACGAAGACTTGCCGGTTGCGTAGCTGCTCTCAGCAGGTTTATCTCTAGATCTGCTGAGCGCGCCCTGCCATTTTTCAAGATATTGAAAAAGGCAGGTCCAATGAAATGGACTCCGGAAGCGGAGGCTGCGCTGCAGGACTTGAAGAGATACCTGTCCTCCACTCCAATACTTGTCGCACCTAAGCCACAAGAGAAGTTGCTGCTGTATCTAGCGGCAACCAATCAAGTGGTTAGTGCTGCGTTAGTGGCGGAGAGGGAGGCGGATGATGAGCCAGCAACCACGGCAGATGCATCCAGCGACAAGCAGGTGGCTTCACCGACAAGCTCTGGTGCCGACAAAGATGGATCTGCGCAGGCGTGTAAGGAGATGCAGAAGAGAATGGTGCAGCGCCAGTTTACTTTGTCAGTTCCCTTCTGCAGGGGGCTAGGTCAAGGTACTCTCGTGTGCAGAAATTGCTTTTCGGCCTTCTCATGGCCTCGAGAAAGCTGTGCCATTACTTCCAAGCACATGAGATCACAGTTGTCACTCGTTTTCCGCTGAAAAGGATACTGCAAAATCCGGAGGCAACAGGCAGGATTGTCGAGTGGGCACTAGAACTGTCAAGCTTTGGCCTCAAGTTTGAGAGCACTTCAACTATCCAAAGCAGAGCATTGGCAGAGTTCATAGCAGAGTGGACGCCAACACAAGACGAAGAAATTCTAGAGACGAGCATCCCCGTCAAGGAAGCAAGCAAAGAGTGGCTGATGTACTTTGATGGTGCCTTTTCGCTGCAAGGCGCCGGTGCAGGCGTGCTACTCGTTGCACCCAGCGGAGAGGACCTCAAGTACGTAGTCCAGATGCACTTTCCCAAGGAGTAAGCAACAAGCAATACCGCAGAGTATGAAGGTTTGCTTGCCGGTCTTAGGATCACAGCAGACCTTGGGATCAAGAAGCTCGTTGTCAGGGGTGACTCATAGCTTGCCGTCCGCCAAGTGAACAAGAATTATCAGAGTCCGTTGATGGAAGCTTACGTTGATGAAGTAAGAAAGTTAGAAGAGCACTTTGACAGCCTGCAGATGGAACATGTTCCAAGAGCTCAGAACGACATTGCCGATGGCCTGTCAAAGTGCGCCGCACTTAAGTTGCCTGTGGAACCAGGGATTTTTGTGCTCAAGCTGACTCAACCGTCTGTAACGCCATCAATTGGACAGAGCAAGAAGAGGAAGTTGATTTCTGGTGACTATTTTCCGGCAGAGCTCCCCGAAGCCGCCGCCAAGAAGGTCCCCAAGATCAACGCCAAGAGTGCTGAGGAGTAGTCTGCTCCGGCGAGCCTTAGAGTTTGTTCCGTTGAAGCGGACGCTCCCGACAAGTTTTGCTCCGGCAGGCTTGCCGGGGAACGTCAAGCTCCGGCTGAGCCGCAGGTTCTCGCCGTAGAAGCGGATGTTCCCGCAGCAGCAGATGTGCCTTTAGTCCTTGTTGTCGAGCCGCAAGCTCCAGCATGGGCACAGCAGATTGTCCGTTTCCTTCAGACAGGAGAACTTCCCGAAGAGCAAGAAGAAGCGGAAAAAGTAGCCCGGCAGTCAAGTATGTACAAGTTTGTCGACAACACACTGTACAAAATAAGACTCAACGGAGTGAAATTGAAGTGTATTTGCCGGGAAGACAGACAAAAGCTGTTGGCAGAGATACATGGAGGCATATGTGGTCACCACATTGGCACAAGAGCACTTGCCGGCAAAGCGTTCCGGCAGGGTTTCTTTTGGCCGACAGCCCTCCAGGATGCAACTGCACAAGTAACCAAGTGTGAAGCGTGCCAGTTCCATTCCAAGCAGATACACCAGCCATCTCAAGCTCTCCAGACGATCCCTTAATCCTGGCCATTTTCGGTCTGGGGGCTCGATATCCTCGGCCCCTTTCCCCGAGCTGTCGGGGGCTTTGAGTACTTGTACATTGCAATCGACAAGTTCACAAAGTGGCCGGAAGTGGAAACAATGAGGAAGGTGACAGCACAGTCAGCAGTCAAGTTCTTCAGGTCGATTGTTTGCCATTTTTGGATCC